>NW_012109808.1:5390163-5420328 GCF_000951045.1 Mandrillus leucophaeus | reverse complement strand
TCTCAAGTCTGGATACCCATGGCCCTAAATGAGAACAAGCATTCTTGTTTTCGTGCCCAAAATGTTGCCTTTTGGCTTGCCATGCGTCCTATCCTGCCACCGTATAAATCCCAAGGCCCAAGCTGCAGACCAGCAGTTCAGCAGACCAGCAATGGTGGAATGACACAGCAGAGAAACAGAGGAGCGATGTCTAGATGTCTAGATGCTGAGGGAAGTTCTGCTGGGGGTGGTCGGAGAAGAGTCTGGCTGCTGAGTAGCCTGACTCCAGGTGAAGACCACCTTCCCATTCCATCCCCTCTTTTCGTTCCCCATCCATCTCGCAGAGAGCCACCTCCACCACTCAACAAAACCTTGTACTCATCCTTTGAGCCTGCATGTGATTTAATTCTTTTGTGACACTGGGCAAAAGCTTGGGATACAGAAGTCTGTCACACTGGCCCTCTGTCCTTGCAATAAGGTCCCGGGTCCATTTAGCTGATTAGTACACAAGTCATCTGCAGACATCAAAGCTGAAAGAGCTTGGTAACACTAGGGTTGCAGGCACCCACCCCTAGACACTACCGCAGGGCCAAGAGCCCAAAGCACTTGCTCCAGCCTCTGCACCTGCCCATCTACATGCTTCTCGTAAAGGTTTGAGCTGTGGTGGGGGATGACCAAACAGGCGAACCACATTCCTGTCTCATGTCCTGCAAGGGGAATCAGGGAATGCTACTGTTTCATAATTACCTCTCAAAGGCACCACCTCCTAATACCATCACACTGGGGTTAGGATTTCAACATATGAATTTGAGGAGGGGTGCACAAATATTCAGTCCACGACACTTTGCAACAGTGGTAACTTCCAAAGAATATGTCAGGGTCAGTCAACAGTAGAAACTAGAGTAGGATTTTTCAGACGAAGAAAACAGAATTTTAAAAAATATGTAGAGCATCGTTTCTCAAGTGAGGATGACGCTCACCCCCTAGAGACATTTGGTGATGTCTGGAGGCATTTTTACCTGTCATAACTATGTGAGGTTGCTACTAGCATCTAGGGGGTAGTGGTCAGGGATGCTACTATATGTCCTCCAATACACAGGACAGACTTTGCAACAAGAAATTACCATTAAAAAAATATCAGTAGTGCTCATATTGAGAAACTCTAATTTAGAGCACATACAAATGCCTGAACCAGCATGTACAGGGGACAGGTAGTTTCAGGTTGCTAGATGTGGGATTGAGTTGGAGGAAGGAGAATGGTGGGACTATTGTATGTCATTCATAAATAGCTTTATAGTTAGGCTAAGGAGTCTAGATTTTATTCTCCAAGTAACGGGGAGCCAAGGAAAATTTTAATAGTGGGGTTACATGAAAAATCTGTATATCTTGAAAAGGGAGTAGTTTATGAAAATCAAATAAGATCCTGCATATGAAAGCAGTTTATAAAATTTTGTATAAATTTTAGGCATTTTTATTTCACATATGTCAGACCTCTTCATTTAAATAGGTTGACATCAAGTGAGATTTATTAGAGCAATTAAAAAAATCACATCATAATTTGACAAGATCATATACCAGTACTCTCATGATCTGATGTATTGTTACTGTACTCCTGAATAGTTCACTCGTAGTCTGTTTGATTGCTATTAAAGTGCCACTTCTTGTTCTCTTCATAGCTATTTATATTTCTAACTCTCAATGTAAACATTCACATTATAAATCTTCCAGCTTTCTAAGCCAGCTCTGCCCTGGCATCCCCTCTCAGGGGTTTATACTATTTTGACATCCACATAGTAACTACTATGTTGCTCATTCAAATAGACACAATCAGGTTATGAAAACTGAAGTACATAGAAATTAATTTTTTTGAGATAGAGTCTCATTCTGTCACCTAGACTGGAGTTCAATGGCATGGTCTTGGCTCACTGCAACCTCCGCCTCCCAGATTCAAGTGATTCTCCCACCTCAGCCTCCCAAGCAGCTGGGACTACAGGCATGTGCCACTACACCTAGCTAATTTTTGTATTTTTTGTAGAGACAGGGTTTCACTACGTTGGCCAGGCTGGTCTCAAACTCCTGACCTGGTGATGCGCGTGCCTCGGCCTCCCAAAGTGCTGGGATTAGAGGTGTGAGCCACTGTGCCCGGCCAGAAATTGATATTTTCTCATTAACTTATTTCCTTTATATTTCTTTTTTTCTGTCTATTCTTTCTCCCTGTCTTCTATTTCTTCTCTGTTTTTCTCTTTTTTTCCACAAACTGGCTAATTGCAATAGGGAAAAATAAAAACAGGAAGAAAGAAACTCTTATCAATGTCTCACCAAGACATCAGATTATGTTACCTGTGAGGAATAATCATGAATGAATTTAAAGATGACGTCTGGCAGTCCTGTAAGATTGTGTTCAGTGACCTTGCCTCCTGGTATGAACAGCCTTGTATAATTCCCTGTCCTCAAATAATCTGTTACTAATCAAGAGAATGTGGCAAAATTGAGGGACTGTCAGTTCTGTAGTTAGGTCACAAGAGATGGTGACTTCTGTCTTTCCAGTAGACATTCTCTTGCTGACTTTGATAAAGCAAGTAGCCATATGGGAGAGGCCCATGTGCCAAGGGCCTGAGGAAGAGGCTCCAGCCAATAGCTAGCAAGGAATGGAGGGCCCTTAGTCTCACAAAACTTGAGGAGCTTGAGGAGCTTCCAGTAGTCACTTGAGTTAGCGTGGAAGTGGATCCTTCTGTAGGTGAACCTTTGGAACTGATCCCAGACATAGCAGACACCTTGATTGCTAATTTCTGAGAGAGAGTGAAGTAGAGGGACCAGCTAAGCCTTGTCTAGAAATTGTGAGACAATGAACCTGTTTTTTGTTTTTTTTTAGGAGGTAAATGTTGGGATAATCTGTTATGCAATGCACTGATGGAAAAGTAATACATGACCCTTAGTCTAGGCTTCTTCTAAAATTAAACACCTTTGTCATCAATGGTAGGCACTAAAGACACAAAGATTTAAAGCTCATAGACATAAATACTGGAACAATGGACACTCAGCCTACTTGAAGGTGGAGGGTAATGATGATGGGGATCAAGCGACTACCTAGAGAGTACTATGCACACTACTTGGGTGACAAAATAATTTGTACACCAAACCCCAGTGACACACAATTTATCCATCTAACAAACATGCACATGTACCCCCTGAATCTAAAACAAAGGTTTGAAGGAAACATAAAAATAAAAATAATAAGTGGTGTGGAATTTAAGTTGTAAAATCCAAAGGCAGTTTTGTTTCATTGTGAAATGAGTGACTTTAATGAAGCCAAAGCACTTTGCCCAAATGTTTACTGTTGACATTCTGAATGAGAAGTGAATTAATTTTGTCTTCCAAACTATGGACTTTTGGTCTTTATGGCATAGAATAACAAAATAATAGCATTTATAGACCTAAGAGTTGATACAATCTGCATTAGTTAACAGTAGCTGCTGTAAGAGATTAAAATAACAACATAGCACAATAGCCACTTACCTCATTTATATAAAATTCAAAATGAGTGTTTATGATCTGCATGAATCTCTCTTAACATCTTTAAATTAGAAATCCTGAATTGTCCAATCTTGATGTTTCACCATTTTCAATTCCTCTCCAAGACGGCCAGAGAAAGGAAACAATTATTGAGTGTTGTTCATGAGAAGAGTTTATGAGCAGAGTCTGAAATTGGCTTATGTAACTTCTGCCGACGTTTCTTGGGTCATAAACTAGTTCTGTAGTCACACCTAACTGCAAGGGAGGCAGTGGAATATCATCTAGCTGTGCCCAGTAGATGGATTTAGCAATCAGCAAACCAGCCAGGCTCTGTCACATACTCTGACTTTTCTACTTTGCAAATACGATAATGGAGGTTTACGGAGAGTTCAATGCACTTGATGATGCTCATACCTCCAAAAATAATGAGAGACTAAAGGCTAGAATCCAGTTTTTCTAACTTCTTGTTTGCTACTTTTCTGCCATTAATTCTATATAGAAAATATAGAAAATAAATGAGTATTTGTGTAGAGTTTTCTAAAGTTATTAAACATTTTGGCAGCCTATCATTAAAGGCCATTTGCAAAGATTCAAATATGTGATTAATCAGCATGTAATTACTTAGCATGCCAATTTAAAAGAAGTAGACCATGGGTCTCCATTTGTGCTGAAAGGGCAAACAAAATATAGCCTTTCTCTAATCTTACATTAATGAAAATTAATTAATGAAAGTGCAGTTCAATTGCAAGAAAACATTTGGGGGCATATGTGGGTTTCTTAGGTGCATCACTTTAATTAAAAATATGTAATTTTATTATCTTTTATTTTAACTAAATTTAAATTTCATGTTACTAGTTCCAAAAAGTGCTTGAAAGAAAAAAATATAGCATTGTGTCCCAAAGGAGTTGTGCTCATTCTGACATTCATTAACCTTTACTAAGATGATCCATTTCAGAGAGGTCTAAGTGACCACGGAGCTGGGAAATTTAGTTGGCCTGAATTTGCCAGACGAAATCATGCTTCCTCTAATCCCAGACACCAAATTTTGCTTTCACATTAGTCTGGTCAGTACTCAACATCGTAGTTAACCTAGTTCACAAAACTAAGTATTTGTTTCTGTTTTTTTTTTTCTTTTTTGTTCTTTTTTTTTTTGTGGGGGTGGGATTGTTTGGTTTTGCTTTATACTCATATTAAAAAATTGATGTTTTTTAATCAGGTTTTTTTTTTTTTCTTTTAACTATGCCATTAAAAAATAATTATCTCGTTTACTGGCTTCCCATTCCTGTTAACTAGAATGAGATTTCCATCGTTGTTAAGTAGAAAGGTTCATTCACTATGATTAATTTTGGAATTAGAATGCACCTGGAAATCTTTTATATATGATTTTTGAACAAATATTCTTTACCATAGAAATGAAAATACACCATACTTACTACTGGTTATTTTTTAGAACACAAAGGTGGCAGCACCATTTGATAAGTTGAAGATGCTACATTCAGATGGCCGATATCTTGTCCCATTTTACTAATACTTTCTGACTCTATGACCTTAAGAAAGATTTGGTGGCTTAGGTGGGTCTGGTTATGCATCCTAGTTTTGTAAAATTGGTAATGTATAGACTTACATTTTAAAGATTGTTGTGTAGAAAGACAAAATACTGTAAGCATTTGTAGGTAAGGCAGTTACATTGAAGTATATTGGTAGAATGTTTTAGTTTTGAAGATCAAGGACGGTACTGAGATTCTGAGACAGTGAGAATTATGAAAGTATAATGGAGCTTATTATGGGTTAAGAAATGGATAGGATAAATCAGAGATAGGGTATAAATTATTGTTCTTTTAAACTGATGGTCTATAGGCATAATAATGCATTTATTTATTTTAAAGTGGATCCCCTAAAGATCAGAACTGTTACCTGGAGGCCAAAAATTTGATATATAAATCATGGCATACACACACACACACACACACACACACACACACACACACACATATATAATCACAAAAGTACTAAATGTGCAATGTTTTTTTTTAACTTCTCTAAGGTGTTTCATTTTCAGTGATTATATGTAAAGCCCTGGGATGAACTAACTCATATGTATAAAAACTTTGACCTCCTTGAGTAAGAGGCACTATTTCAGACCAAATTATTATTATTAATGGGAGTGAGCCCTGAGCTAATGGAAGACATTTTTTTCTTTTCTTTTCTTATTTTTTATTTATTTATTTATTTATTTATTTATTTATTTATTTATTTATTTTTAAGACAAAGTCTGACTCCGTCTCCAGGCTAGAGTGCAGTGGCCTGATGTCCACTCACTTCAACCTCTGCCTCTGGGGTTCAAGCAATTATCCTGTCTCAGCCTCCCAAGTAGCGGGGACTACAGGTGCCTGCCACCATGTCCAGTTAATTTTTTTCTATTTTTAGTAGAGATGGGGTTTCACCGTGTTGGCCAGGATAGTCTGGACCTCCTGACCTCATTATCCACCTGCCTCTGCCTCCTAAAGTGGTTTACAGGCGTGAGCCACCTCGCCCGGCCTGGAAGACAGTTTTTAAATTACTTGATGAGGGAAGCACTTCAGAACTCTTTCTGCAGAGTGAAATGCATTTATTTTTTGTTTGCTTATTTTTCCAATGGCAACAGCAAAGATAGTTCAACAAATGTAGGAGGGAGGTCAAAAGCACTGGGAGGTCAATGTTTCTTAATCACATTCTCATCTAAGTGTTTGATCTTTTGACTCAAATATCTGTATCTTCTATCTTGATATACTTGCCATGGTCACCTTAGGTTTTCTTACTTTATTCTTCAGAAGTTTCCTTCTGGCAACTCTCCATCTCCTGTGGCCCTCCAGCTTTTTGTAACATTTTGAAATCCTTGTATCACATGATTAATACCATCAAAGACATTGTGAGTGACTCACAATTCGAGTCAGTTTAGGGAGAAGAGGAAATTCCAGAAATTTCATGATATTGAACCAATTTATGAATGTTTAAAGTTCTTTATGTGTCCTTGGATTTTTTTTTTTTTCTCTCTCTCTCTCTCTAGTTTTTTTTGTTTGTTTGTGTTTTTTTGACTATCATAAGGTTTAGTGTGGCATCGGAGTTTATTTTCTCTTATAAGCTTACAATTGTCTACAATAATTACCCTCTCAGGTGATCTGGTAAAATTAGGTTATCCTTTGAATTTCTGTATAATCATAAACAGGATGAAAGAGAAGGCAGAGTGCATGTGACAGTGAGGTTTAAGGAAATTTTAACAAGTGAAGAGCTTATTGAAAGCAAAAAACTGAGGAATGCAAAGGACAAAAGAGAAAAGCAGGACACACTAAAATGGTAGCTGTTAAAGGAAATAATGGCAATGGTGGGGAGAGGATCCTAAAGCACCGTATCATGTTACAAATAGTCAAGCCTGAGGGAAGACATGTGAGATCAAGTGACAATAATAACGAAGCTCTCTGAAGCCAACGTTTCTAAACCTCCATTGTATATATGACTTAGTAGTTGGAATGAGTCCTTGTCAGGATTCAAGAGCAGAAGAAAACATACTTAAAATAGAGACTAGTATAGCAAAAAAAGGTTTTGGAAAGCTATAAAACCTCTGCAGAGTGAGTAACCCAGCACTCAGAGCTTGGAATGTGAGAGGTATGTTGTGTTTACCTCAGGTTCACCACCAAATCCAGGGAGCCTCCACTAGACACAGTGTATTGGTGAGGTCCCAGCTAACTCACTGTGTTCCAACTGTGTTAATGTTAAAATGCTATGCAGGAGAAAATAAAATGAAAGACTAGCCTGAGGCTCAATACTATAGACTAAACTGTGTTCCTCTCAATACATTTATATATTGAAACCTTAACCTGCCATGTAACTGTATTAAAAAATGGGGCCTTTACAGTGGTAATTAAGGTTTATAGTGGTAAGAGGTCATCAGGGTGGGACCCCAGGACTGGTGTCCTTATAAGAAAGGGAAAAGACAACAGAGGTCTCTCTTCATGCACACAAAACAAAGCCTATTGTGAGTACACAGCAAGAATGTGGTCATCTACGAGCCAAGAGGAGGGAACTCACTAAAAGCCAACCTTGGCAACACCTTAATCTTGGACTTCTAGCCTCTAGAACTGTGAGAAATAAATTTCTATTGTTTAAGCCACCCAGTCTGGCAGCCACATAAGACTAATACACCCAGTTAGGATAAGAAATCTGACTTCTGTCTCTGTTCACTTTATTCTTAATTACATAAAAGCCAGGCTTCTGAGATATGCAGCCCCTACTTTTGAGGAGACAACTGCAATTGGAGTGGCAGATGGAGATAAGAAATACCTCTGGCATCTCCAGACAATTTAGATGGTCTACCTCAAGCCTAATAATAGCAATGTTAGAGCCATTTACCTGGCTGGCTGACTTAAAGAGTAGTTATATTCTTGAAGATTGCTAATAAAATATTGATAAAAGAGTAAGAGAGTGATCATGATAAAATAACTTGCGCCGTTTCCCCAGGTGGTACCATTAGGGTACAGAGTGTGTCAGCTATTAACGCTATGCTGGCACAATGAAAATGTTCAAAAGTATTTTAGAAAGGAGGAAGAAAGGGAGAAATGAAGGAAGAGAGAAAAGGGGGAAGGGAGGAAGGGAGGATGAGAGAAAGGGAGAAAGGGAGGAAGGGAGAGAGAGGGGAAGAAAGAAGAGAAAGAAGGAAGGAAGGAAGGAAGGAAAGAAGGAAGGAAGGAAGGAAGGAAGGAAGGAAGGAAGGAAGGAAGTAAGTAAGTTTGGGAAAGTAGTTAGTATCACACCTTCAGATAAAATCAGTCCTTCCGGCTTTCCTCTTGCCTGTGTACAATGGAATATGACATATATGTTTAATAAAAATAAATAAATAGGTAAATTTAGGGACTAAATACTATTTTAGTCACGTTAACTTCAGTGTTTGACTAGGTCTAGATGATCTAGATGACTAGGAAAAATCAATTAGGAATTTACACTCAAATCAACACAACCTCAATGATGAGAATGACACTCTAAAGGGGAGAATTTAAATTAACTTCAAGGGACCAACACCTTTGAACAAAAAGCCACATTATGAACTAAAAGGAAACCCAAAAGTAAATTTTTTGATAATAGAATGTGATGCTGGGACATGAGGCAGAAAATAGGAATTTACATTGTCATTTATCGGTTGCCATTTACATGTCGGTTGAGTTTCTGGTATTTTAATCAAATGTTGTTTCAAGTCATCAGCATATTAGTCAATCAGGTTTTAGAGTCCTTCATTCCCAGACTCTGCAACACTCTGATCAGTCTCTCCCCATTCCCGGGTCAGGCAAACTCTTTGTTGATTTCACTAGAGTGGAACCTAAAATCCAATCAGGCCATAAATGATTTGGACTGCTGCTACTTCTCTCACCTTGCTTCTTATTTCATTCCTCTTTATGTTCTCTGTCTCACCCTCATTTTGTTGTTCCTAAACTTGTCAAAACTATTTCCCCTTTAGGATCTTTACATTGACTAATTCCACTTCCTAGAATACTCTGTCCCCCAGATATAAACATGGTTTATTATTTTACTTCATTCAAACGTTCCTCAAATGTTACCTTCTCCATAAAACCCACAATGCTGGTTATTTTCTATCACTTCCAGCTCTCAGATATGTCCTTTGCCCTTTACTGCTTGTTTTATGGCTTGGGGATCAGGAGAGAGATATTGGGGCATTTCTTCCTGTCTCTCCCTTGCTTTTCTAGTTGTAGTTTTGATAGTGTATTCCTCTAACTACAATTCCTGCAGCTTGACTCTTTTTACATGGCTCCAGCCCTTCCAAGGCTCTAGTTAACAATAGTTTGACCTTTTACCTTCAGGCCTTAGGATGGTGCCAGTTTTCCGCCGTTGCTAGACACCGAGTGCTCTAAAATTCCTTAACCTAGTTTACATTTCTGCAAATAGCTCCTTCATCCTACTCCCTCTAGAAGCCTTCATGAGTGTATCTGTTCTGACCAGATTCTAAATGAAAACCTATCCAAGTGACCTTTTAAAAGATTGCAAATCAATGCCTTCTCTCCCAACATCCTCAATCCCTTTCATCCTGCCCCACATTTTCTCCCAAAGCACCTATTATCTTTAATATTGTTGTTTACTCATCAGATTCTTGGAAATCTGCCTCCCTTAGGTAGAAGCAGGCCCATGAAAGCAAGGATCTTTTGTTCACTGAGGTATTCCAAGTATTTGGAATAGAGTCTGGCAAATGATAGACATTGGAAAATTATTTATTGAATGAATGAATAAAGAACAAATAAATACATCGAAAATGAATATTACGTTAGATTCCACGTAATATCTGTGGAATCTAACAAAATTAAGTTCATATATTTGCAAACCTGGTTAGTTAGGTATTTTTTGCATATACTAATAATTGGTCTATCGGTCAGGATGGTTTATGGGGTGCTGCAGTAACAAAGCCAACATTTCAGAGGCTTAAAGTGAAAAAGGTATAATAATTATCAATTTTATTACAAATTGATCTCAGATTGGCAGGGGATCTGATCAATGCCTTCTTTACCCAATTACGAGCTAACAAAGCCTCTGCCATCTTAAATGTCATTGATTGTTATGATCGGGGAAAGAGCACATGGAGGATCACATGCTTGTTCAATCTTTTCTGTCCATAAATACCACGTGCTATTTTTGCTCTCATATGATTGCCCAAAGCAAGGACCAAGTTTAACTTGAAGCGAGTGAAAAAATCCCATTCTATCCTGTACCTAGAAGAAAAGAAAAAACAAATATTAGTGATGAATGTGAATAATTAACAATTGGATCTGATGGCTTGAGTTGCTTAGCATGTGGCAGATGATGGTGAGAAATGTATTACGAATATTCTTAAACATTTTCATGAGATTTATGTGAAATATATAATACATATAATTATATATAGTTATATACTATATATAATATAATTATATATGCATAATATAATTACTGAGCAGATAAGGCAGAGGGATATAGCACACTGTAAAAAGAAAATTTACACTTCTTTGTCCTCAAGGTCCTTGCAGTTTACTGAAAGAGGGTATTTCAAAAAACAAGAAAATAATTTGTTTCAGATAGATAAAACACTTTAATATTTCTTACCCCGATCCTCAATATCAGAATATTTCTTGAAAAACATTTAAAATAAATTTGTTTTTAAATTAAATTGAACAAAACTTGAAAATAAAACCTAAATGTATCAATATCAATTTTGTAAATGCTTTTATTTAGCTACTATAGGGAATTCTCAGGCCCTCTTTGAGGTGTGTGAAATAATGCTAAATTGTCACATTGTTTTTCTTTGGAAACAACATATGGATGCAGGGATAAAAGCACAGAGCTATCTTATGTGATTTATGAGGTTCTCTGCTTACCCAAGGCTCATTCTTGTTCTCTCGCTCCCCTTTAGTAATATACCTGGGTCATTTCCTAAGTATTTTAAGATGGTGTTCACTTTATGCCTGTCCTAATATATTTACAAATACTGCTCATGTTTTCTTCCAAAGATTCTGTTCCAATCACAGATGTATTGCTCCCTACATGGCTAAATTTCAAACAGAACTATGTCAGTAATGATAATTGTAGTAGGCAAGGAATGGGATAAAGAAAATGAAGCAGGAAATAAAATAATTCCTCTTCTCTGCCTTTGAGGTTTTCTTAAAACATTTTTATGGCCACAGTCAAGGTAAATAAATTCACTATTCAATAGTAAAATGCTATAGGTAAACTTGTAACAGTTGAAACATGACTAGTTTTCCCAATTTTGATAGTTTTGGCTTCTCTAATCAAATAAGTAAATAAAATTTCTCAATTCACCAAGCAATCACCAGCCAATATGAGGGCTATATCCTGTCTGGCCACCTACATCTAAGGATGATATACTTTTTTCAGAAATTTAAAAGTTCAAGTTAGTGAAAATACAATGTGAGTTGGTTAAACCAAAACTAACGCTTTTAAAGGATAGTTTGTATAAAATTTTAGTTAAATGTATGCATGTGTGTATGCATTTATTTTTTTATTTTCTCATGATGAATAAGCCAATTAATGCTTGATAAAATATATAACTTTAATTTGTTGAGACAATTGTTTCAATATCATTAACTCTATTTCTGCTGAATCACACTGTGAAAAATAACCATTTATAGTGATGGAAACTACCATTTCAAATTTTACTTTCTATTGAATATATATATCATTATATTAAATAATAAAAGTTTTTTACAAAATTGTGAAAATCAGGTCTTTTATTTTTTCTGATAAATAGTGCAAAACCTAGGCAGAGTGCAGTAGCTCACGCCTATTATCCCAGCACTTTGGTAGGCTGAGGCAGGCAGATCACCCGAGGTCAGGAGTTTGAGACCAACCTGGTCAACATGGCGAAACCCAGTCTCTACTCAAAACATAAAAATGATCTGGGCGTGGTGGCGAATGCCTATAATGCCAGCTACTAGGCAGGCTCAGCCAGGAGAATCACTTGAACTCGGGAGGTGGAGGTTGCAGGGAGCTGAGATCTTACCATTGCATTCCATCCTGGGCGACAGAGCAAGACTGTCTCAAAAAATAAATAAATAACCTTTTTTTTAAAAAAAAAAAAAAAAAAAAAAACCTTAAACAAATAGCCCCAATGCCTTTATAACTATTACATTGTCTGGAGACCAAATCCCAAGGTGGCTACTAGCAGTTGTTCTACTATTAGTCTTAAGACTAATCCCATAGGACATGATAATTAGTATAAAATATCAGAAATAATTTGATATATTTTAAATAAATGATGTTCAAGTTATGTTAACTGGCCAAAAATATTATACATGTTTCCCTGACCTCCTTGCTTGAAGTATTTAAGAACTTGATGAATGGAGCAGCATAGTGGAATTCTAGCTGTAAGATTCCATTCATTCCACATTCCTAGTTCTATAAAGGTTTCCATTTCTTGCTCCACTGAAAAGTTTCATCTCAACCTGACACTGAGCTTTTCATACAAAGTACTTCGAGTGCTCAGGATAGAGAGCTATTTCCCAGTGCAGAAGAACAGACTTGTAAGTGCAAAGTTAGTAAGGAGTAAGTGTAAAGTTACTATTGGTTCATTTTGTTTGTATTCCTCTGAATGAACAACTGGACCATTCTTCATGTCCTTACCTTCTGAGACCTTTCCTGATTCCCTCATTAGGATTTAGACATCCCATCTTAAGGAAGCTGGAAGCGATAGGAATTACCTCATGGCACTTAAATCAGATGTTACGTTTAATATGCTTGTTTCTTTACTACACTCCCCATCCCACCATTAAACTCATTTGTTGTGTAAATAAATACATAGATAATCATACTTTACGTGGCCTGGAATTTTGCCTAGAGATAATCAGAAGTAACTAGCCATATGCATCATAATCTTCTATAGGAAGACAAGAAATGCTCAACAACATCATGACATTTTGAAACTCCTTATTTTTCCTCTTTACTCTTTCTCATGCCTCAGGCTGTCTTGCTGGTTCAGTCCACATCAACTGGAACTTGTTAATCAAATCCACCATTCATATCAAAGTATAAAAGAATGAGAGCAGCTGAAGATCATACTACTCTCTGGAGATGTGTTAGAGTGAGTCAAAGCCTTTCAAAATGAATTAATTCATTATAGTTAGATCGTCAGAATCTAACTCAGAGACATCATTTGAAGAATATCTGGGTCTTCTCACCATTCCTGGAATCCTTCCTTCTAGGTGCATATCTATACTTCCTAATACTTCCTAATATGTAAGGGTAGCCTTAGGAAAGGTTTAGTTCTGGTATAGACTAATCACAATATGCAATCATAATTTGCATTTTTAATGATTTTTTAAAAAAGAGCTGGGCTTTCTCATCATTCTTGGACTTCTTCCTTCTAGGTGTATATCTATACTTCCTAATATATAAGGGTAGCCTTAGGGAAGGTTTAGTTCTGGTATAGACTAACCACAGTATGCAATCATAATTTGCAGTTTTAACAATGTTTTTTACATATTATAGAAATTATGTGAGGTCTCCAATTGGTTACATGAGCCATGCTACTAGGATCTTGTTTTCCATTCTGTCTAAATTTTTCTCCCTGTGAACATCTGGACTTTAAGGTAGCTGTATTATCCCAGCTCCTGGTATGTTTGCATCCACTTTCTACTTCCTCTTGAGTGTGGGTGGGCCTGGTGACCTGTTTCCCAACAATTGAACATGTCACAAGCTATAGGATGGCACTCCAGGGATTTCATTCCATTTCACATGACTATCTTGACAGCAGACTTGCCCCAGTCTCTCTCTTTCTTTCTCTTCTAAAACAAACAAACAAACAAACAAACAAACAAACAAACACTGCCATGAATTCCATATACACAAAGAAATGGATTCTGCAAAGAATCCAAGGGCAATCTATAACCTTACTGACTTGAGATCCTGATGAGGACCCAGTCCTGGCTGCCACCTGGATTGCCCTATGCTATCCTAAACGGAGGACCCATCCAACCTGTATCTGGACCCCTGACCCACAGAAGCTGTGAGAAAATAAATTCGTGTTTTTTTTTTTTTTTTTTTTTAAGCTTCCAAGTCCATGGTAATTAGTTATGCAACACAGACAGCTAATACACTACTTTATTCTCTGATTCTAGACCACTGTCAAGATATAAAACATCCTACAAATTGCTTGGAACTACTAAACCACGGATAGTGACTGTGACTTTTATACTCAGAGCAGCTGGTTTTAGGAAATACCGGTAACTACCAGGGGAACACATTTTACCCCTATATACACAAAAAACATATGTGAGATGTTACAATAATGTTTCTTTTCTTATTGATGTTTAATATCCGTATCTGCTTAATAGCCAGCAGCGGTAAATGGACCCATCTTGTAAAAAGGCTTCAAGGGGAAATAAATTAAAAGTGCAGTATAAGCATTAGGCACAAATTTCCTTTATATGGTGTTGCACTATTGCCATATCTGTCCATGTGTCTGTCATGGGTTAAATCAAAACATTCATATAAACGTTTTCTGCAAAATCCTGAATAACTAAGAAGCAAGGGAACAGTTACATAAAATGCTAAACGGGCTCATAGTGACAGGCATGACTTTACTCCTTTACCAATTTTATCTAAGCTTTATTTATGTATTCATTTATTTACTTATTTTGTGCTATTTTCAAGTCTGTTTTCTCCCTTCCCTCGCCACCCTTTTAGAGATAAGTAGTTGAACAGCCCCTAAAGGCAGTTGTGATAAGGTGGCCTCACCATGAAATTGTTGTTTTCCAAGTTTTCCTACAATGCTTTGCACTCAGCAACTTAAATCTAGCTCCTTCTTTTTAGAATCATTTTCCTTCACGCCATGTACCCTCCCCAAGTGGATTACTTATATTCCGCTGAAGAGTTTTCCAGGCTACTATAGAGTCACTGATATTTTATTTTCTCACTCAGAAATACAGTTCCGTTTCATTGAGGACACATTTTACATCTGTAAAAACATCTTGACCACATGCAATCTAACAATGTTGTTAGCTCCTTTTATCTTGCATTGCTTCAAGACGAGTTTTGAAAAGAATAGCTTTCTAATATGGTTATGTGGTAAGCAGAATAATGCCCCTTCCCAAAGATATCTACCTCTTAATTCCTAGAACCTGTAAATATGTACTTTACACACAGTAAAAGGGACTTTGCAGATGTGATTGAGTATCTTGAGATGGGGAGATTATCCTAGATTATCTTATTATGCCTAATGTATTCACAAGGGCTCTTATAATAAAGAAACTCCTAGATAGAAGATGGAAGCAGATTGAGCCTGAGAGATCAAGGCTACGGTGAGCCGCGATCGCACCACTGCACTCGAGCCTGGCCAACAGCACGAAAAGCTGTCTCAAAACAAAAACAGAACAGAGAATAAAAGAAAATTGAAGCAGAGACTAGAAAGAGGGAAAAATTCTATGCTGCTGACTGGGAACAGAGAGAAGAGGGAGGTAGGAGCTAAGAAATGTAGGCATCCTCTAGAAGCCAAAATGGAAAAGAAAAGGGTTCCCTCCCAGAGTCTCAAAAAGGAACACAACCCTTTGGACCCATTTTAGATTTTTCACCTCCAGAACTGTAAAAGAATAAATGCATGTTGTTTTGAGCTAAATTTGTGATAATCACCGCAATAGGAAACTAATACAATTTATAACAAAATGCTAAAGTTAGTTTAGAGGGTTCAGAAATTGAAGGATCTTATGGACTTCCACAATCTGAAAGATTCAAGGTGACTAAGTATCTCTCTTTGACGTGTGGAAAGGTTTATAACTTTTGTCTTTCTATAGTTGATAACATGCTTTGTTCTTAGAGTAAAAGCATCTCGTTTATGGGTTGGCATAGCCCATACTAGGGATGTGTGCTATTGCCTCACAAAATTTAAGGCCTACAGCCCTCCACCAAGGACATGTTTTTGAAAATAGTTTAAGCAATAATGAAATCAACAGATTATCTGGATCTGGATAAGATGAACATTGAAGATTTTGCCAGAAGCCTGTACCAAACTTGTGGGGACTGTCATTTTGTATTTGTGTGGAGACTTCTCTGCTCTACGAATTTCCTTCCACAGGGAAGAATGTCTAGACCCAGGGCACATCTAGTCAAAACTCTGTTACCAGATTGAGCACACGGAAGAACATGAATCCTTCTTGACTTATGGCAACAGCAAATGCAACAACAAAATAAAATTAGAGCTCTAACCAAAGAAGGCCATTTAATAGAAAGTTTACAGATATTGCATAAGTAGATACACATCTTATTCAGGTAAGGATTTGATGATGTTGTGCTTTGCTTAATAGACCATTGGAGACAATAGTGTCTAAATCCCATCTGGTTCTCATGATAAAGAAAATTAAACTGTAGGTGGGAGTCAAGGAAGAGGGCCTCGGAATTTTTCTTTAGCAACTTGATTTTCCTCTACAATTTGAGAAAATATGTGAATTAACTCTTCCTTGGATAGACATCTTGAAAGTTCCCTATCAGAGCTGAAACCTTCCTTCCTGTGACTCAAAACCTAAGCTTACCATATTAAAGACACATGCCTTTGCAGAATTACCATAATAATTCACAAATACAAGAATCCTTGTGTTTATGGTATAAGCACATAGGTTCCCTTAATGCCTATCTCACTCCAGTTTTGAATTGATACTTTTCTTCTGTGTACCATAATAAAATTGGAGCTCAAATAAAGCCCAGTTATACTTTGGCTTTTCCATTGTTTGTGGGGAGAATCTCAGAATAAAATAAACGGATTAAGTGATAGACTCCTATTTCAATTATAAATAAATTTTATGAAGACATGACTTCATGTCCAGGATAATTAAAAAATTGCTTATGTTTCTCGAAATCACTGTAAAAAATTGCTTCACTGGAAGTAATTATTTTCCACTAAACTGTGTCTTGAAAAATTCATATGTAAAGTTTGATTAAGACCATGTTTTGCCTTTGAAGAGAAAGAAAAATCATAATCTATAAATATTAAGAAAAATAGGTTTGTTGTACATATGCTTATAAACAAAATAGCAAGTTTGGTGTCTCAAGGCAACAACCTCTGAGATATTTTGGTTGGTGACTCAGATGTGGAAGGAGTAGGTAGCATTCTTCTCTGATCCTAGTTCTGTTACTACAGTCATTGAGTGAACTTAGTCAAATACAACAATGTAGGCAGCCCACTCATTCCACTTCATTAATGAAATAGAATTGGAAGAGGCTGCCTCTGAATGTATTTCAACATCGAAGACTTCTTATTCTGTTCTAAGAGGAAGGCCATCTCTGTCTCAATCCTGACATTGTTTTTATCTTTGTTTTTTTTTTTTTTTTCTGCATCTGGAACACACACGAATTTAGCTGGCATTTCTCATCTGTGTAGTTTTAGTATTTTGTAACTATTCCTGACTTTTGCCATACCCTACACCTCACTTCCTCTGCAAGACAAACAAACAAACAAAAAATCAAACCTGGAATTTAGTAGAGTCAGAGAAAACAAATTCTAGTCTCATTTTGAGAACTTTATCACTTTTAGTTATAGGAAGAGATAAAATGTATACTAATACTTTGGGTGTCATTAAGTAAATAAAATTGAATGTTGAATCTTACCAAGATTGTTATCAATGGCCAACAGGCCTCTCTTCTGAGCTGTATTCAAACAATCTATTTTATGCATCCTAACTTTTGTGCTCCTAGGTCTGTTCACCCCAAGGAGGGTATGTATATTTTCTGAATTGCATGACTGCCCTTTAGGCAGAGATCTTTCATTACCAATTCTGGTGAGCACACTTATCTGATACAGTATCAATTTAGCTTGCTGGAACACCAAAATGTCGTTTTGATTTTAATATCTTCCTCTTAAAAAAACTTACATATATATACACATATATATGTGTGTATATATACATATATGTATATATACATATATATATATATATATATATTTTTTTTTTGAGATGGAGTCTCGCTCTAGCCCAGACTAGAGTGCAGTGGTGCGATCTCTGCTCACTGCAACTTCCACCTCCCAGGTCCTAGTTCAATCAATTCTCTTGCCTCAGCCTCCAGAGCAGCTGGAATTACAGGCACGTGCCACCATGCCCAGCTGATTTTTGTATTTTTAGTAGAGATAGGGTTTCACCATGTTGGCCAGGCTGGTCTTGAACTCCTGTCCTTGTGATCCTCCCGCCTCTGCCTCCCAAAGTGCTGGGATTACAGGCGTGAACCACCGTGCCCAGCCATTAAAAATACATATTTTTATATACTGTTTTAAACTATAAATTACATATAATTTATATATAAATCATACTGTTTAAAAAATATATTATTAAAGGAAAACATGCTAGACAAATCTCTATATATGGCTAGTCTGCTTACTAGCTAGTGTGTTTGCTTCCAGAAATAACTTACATACAATAAACTACTCTGGACAATTATCAGAAAAGCTAATTGGTAGAGCATTTGAGGCTGAAAGAATCTAAAATCTCACTAATGTTTATTTTGTTTCTGAAATAGCAAAGTATTCTTGATGTTTAGGTTTTTGTGTTTTGATGGTAAGCAAACATGGTGAACAAATACATAAGTTTATTGTGAAAATGGCAGTTTATTAATGAAATACCAAAATTAAATTTATACTTAGTCATAATATTCAGTTCATAACACACTTTCATAACTGGTCCATAAATGGTTCATTTTTTGTCTCTCTGTCTCTCCTTTTTTTTTCCTCTCTCTCTCTCTCTCTCACACACACACACACACACACACACACATCCATACCCACACCCATACCCACACACACCTGTGAGCCTACTGTCGAAAATGAGAGCTAGAATAGTCACAATAGATTATATCAACCTGTCTCTCTTCTCATATCTCTACTTTTGCCAAGTGATGTATCTTTTTATTGTTTTCATAATTCCTGTAATGTTACTTAATATAGCTTTGGCATAAACATTTTGCCAATATGTACACATATATTATTTAGTTTTAGGTGTTTTTAACTTTATCATTAAAGGTAAGATGCTAAATAATCTTTGGGACCATATTACTGTCACTTTATATTAAACTGTTACAATTCAACCATATTATAAAATATAGTTGTATCCATTAATTTCTTTTCTAGATATTTCATTGTTTTAACACAGAGTTTCTCAACTTTGATAGAACAATTGAGGTTTGGGGCTGATAATTCTTTGCTGTGTGTCCTTGTTCATTAAAGGGTATTTAGCAGCACTTCTGGCCTCTACCCACAAGATGCCAGCAGCATCCCTCCAGTTGTGACAATCAAAAAATGTCCCTAAACATTTCCAAATGCCCTCTTGGGAGCAAAAGTCACCAGAGGTTGGGTACTACTGATGTGAAATATTACAGTTTGTTTATTCATTGCATTGCCAATGTGTTCCTGCGGGGTGCTTTTTTTCCCCAGATTTTGTATCATTCTGGTGAACTTTCTGAAATATTCTCCTGATATGCATCTTGCAAAAGTTTTTCTGAGGAGTGGAATTGCTTGCTTGTAAGGCATATAATCATAGATCTTCACTTAAAAAACGTCAAATACTTTTCCAAAATGCCTATACTGAATTGCCCTTCTACCTGCTTTGTGAAGTGGGCCTTTGATTCACAATTTCTTTAACTCTCATCTTGTCAAATTTAATATTTGTCAAGGCTAGTTGAACAATTATAAAACAGTATCATACTGTGGTCCTAATTTACATTTCCGTGATTACTAAAATTAAACATTTCCTCATAAAGACTGAACATCTTGCAGTCTTATAGTCCTATTTTCCACTTGTGTATTGTATTCTGTTAAATAGTGCCTTTGCCTGTTTTTTTTTTTTTTTTTTTTTCTCTCTCTCTCTCTCTCTATCTCATCTAATTTTTTCTTTTAACACTTGGTTAGTTATATATGTTACAAATATTTTCTCTCAGTTTATAACTGTACTAGTCCATTTTCATACTGCTATAAAGAACCTCCTGAGACTAGGTAATTTATAAAGGAAAGGGGTATAATTGACTCACAGTTCCACCTGGCTGGGGAAGCTTCAGGAAACTTACAATCATGGCAGAAAGGGAAGCAAACATGTCCTTCTTCACATGGCAGCAGAAGAGAGAAGAAGGAGAGCACATGAAAAGGGGAAACCCTTTATATAACCATCAGATTTCCTGAGAACTTACTCTCTATCAGGAGAATAGCCTGGGGAATACTACACCCATGGTTCAATTATCTGCACCTGGTCCTGCCCTTGACGCATGGAGATTATTACAATTCAAGGTGAGATTTGGGTGGGGACACAGAGCCATGTAATTTCAACCCTGGCCCCTGCGAAATCTCATGTTCCTACATTTCAAAATACAATTATGACCTTCCAAGAGTCCCCCAAAGTTTTAACCTATTCCAGCATTAACCCAAAATCCAAGTCCAAAGTCTCATCTGAGGCAACACAAGTCCCTTCCACCTATGAGCCTGTAAAAATCAAAAGTAAGTTAGTTACTTCCTAGATACAATGGGAGTATAGGCATTGGGTAAATACACCCATTCCAAGTGGGAGAACCTGGCCAAAATGAAGGGGCTACAAGTCCAGAATCCAGCAGGGCAGTCAAATCTTAAAGCTTCAAAATACTCTCCTTTGACTCCATGTCTCACATCCAGGTCACACTGATGCAAGAGGTGGGCTCCCTCCCACAGCTTTGGGCTGCTCTGCCCCTGTGGCTTGGCAGGGTATAACTCCCCCATCTCTAGGCTGCTTTCATGACTGATGTTTAGTGTCTGTAGTTTTTTCCAGGCACATGGTGCAAGTTGTTGATGGATCTACCATTCTGGAGTCTGGGGGACAATGGCCCTCTTCTCTTAGCTCCACGAGGCAGTGCCCCAGTGGGGACTCTGGGTGGGTGCTCCAACCTCACATTTCCCTTTGTCACTGCTCTAGCAGAGGTTCTCTATGAGGGCTTCACCTCTGCACCACACCTCTGCTTGGACATCCAGGCATTTTCATACATCTTCTGAAATTTAGGCAGAAGTTCTTAAACCTCAATTCTTGACCTCTGTGCGCCAGCAGGCCAAATCCACATTAAGCCACCAAGGTCTGGGGCTTACACCCTCTGAAAAAATGGCCTGAGCTGTACTTCAGCCCCTTTCTAGCCACAGCTGGAACTGAAGCTACTGGAATACAGGACACCATGTCTTGAGGCTGCATGGACCAGGGGGTCCTGGGCCTGGCCCAGAAAACCATTTTTTCCCTCCTATGCTTCAGGTCCTGTGATGAGAGGGGAATCCTTGAAGATCTCTGACATGTCCTGGAGACATTTTGGCTCCTCGTTTCTTATAGAAATTTCTGCAAGGGACTTGAATTTCTCTCCAGAAAATGAGTTTTTCTTTTCTACTGCATCATCAAGCTGCAAATGGTCCAAACTTTCATGCTTTGCTTCCCTTTTAAACATAAGTTCCGATTTCAGATCATTTCTCTGAAGTTCAAAATTCCACGGATCTCTAGGGCAGGGGAAAAATGCCACCAGTCTCTTTGTTAGAGCATAGCAAGAGTGACCTTTGCTCTAGTTCCCAAGAAGTTACCCATCTCCATCTGAGATCACCTCAGCCTGCACTTCATTGTCCATATCATTATCAGCAATTTGGTCAAAGCCATTCAACAATTCTCTGGGAAGTTCCAAACTTTTCCATAGCTTCCTGTCGTCTCAGCCCTCCAAACTGTTCCAAACCTTTCTGTTACCCAGTTCTAAAGTAGTTTCCACATTTTCAGGTATCTTTATGGCAGCACCCCACTCTACTGGTACCAATTTGCTGCATTAGTCCATTTTCGTACTGTTATAAAGAATTTCCGAGACTGGGTAATTTATAAAGGAAAGAGGTTTAATTGACTTACAGTTCCACATGGCTGGGGAGGCCTCAGGAACTTACAATCATTGTAGAAGGGGAAGAAAACACAACCTTCTTCAAATGGCAGCAGGAGACAGAAGAAGGAGAGCTAAGCTAAGGGGAAAGCCCTTTATGAAACGATCAGATCTTGTGAGAACTTACTCACTACCACGAGAATAGCATGGAGGAAACCATCCCCATGATTCAATTATCTCTACTTTGTAGAGATAATTGTCCCACTGTTGATACATGGGATTTTTACAATTCAAGGTGAGATTTGGATGAGGACATAGCCAAACCATATCTATGACCTATATTTTTAGTTATTTGAGGTGCCTTTTTATGAACACAAGTATTATGCTTTAATATAGATAAATTTTTATTTTCTTTAGCATTTATTAATTTTTTGTTAAAATAGCTTTTCCTAACCAAAAGTTAAAAAGGTATTTGTATTTACCCGTATTTTCCTAAGTACTTAAAAATTTTGCTTTTTACAATTATATTGTAGTATAATTGGAATTGATGTATTTTGTAAGACAAAAATCTTATTTTTTTGTTGTTTGTATTCTCATATGAGTAGCTATTTTGTTCTGCTTCAATTTTAGAATAGATTTTCCATTCTCCACTGATACAACATGGCTCTTCCTTGATAAAAGAATATTCTATATATACATGTTTGTTTCTGGGTTTGTAATTCTATGCCATTCATCAATTCATATATCTATGTGCCAGTCATCTCTTAGTAATAAATATTGACATATACAGGACAAATATCCTACCTTAATCTTTTTAAGGAAAATTTCCTCCAGATGTATCTGGGTTATACTTGGTCATTGGGTAATTCATGTAAATTGTAAATTCACCTCAGAATAGTTCTATAATTTTAAGATTTTTATCAAAATTACACTAAAATTTAAGATAAATTTGAAGAAATTTTATATATTTATTAAATGTAATCTTTACTAAATTAATTCTATTAATTCTTCCCATATATAAACATTGTACATCTCTTCCTTTGTCTTGTTTAATTTCTCTCAATAAAGATTTATAATTTATCCCTTGTAAACCTTGGATATTCTGGTTATGTTTACAACTAAGTATTTTACCTTATTATAATTTTGGTTGATAACATGTATGATGTTTTTAAAATGATTTTCTCTTGATATTTGTTGCCATTTTATATAATTGAAATATTATCAATTTAAGTGTCAAATATTAATTTCAGATCCAGTCACTTAGTATTTATAATAATTTGTGATTTTTTTGTTAGTGAGTAGACAGTAATATGATTTACAGAAAGTTAAAGTTTTATATTTCTTCTTCTTTTTCCTAGGCTCTACAATGGTCGCACAAAAAAATATCCACATTCTAATCTCTGCAGTCTGTGAATAATATCTCATATGGCAAAAGAAGACTTTGTAAATGTGGTTAAGGATCTTGAAATAGGGGTATTATCCTGGATTATCAAAGTCGGTCTTAAATGCAATCACAATTGTGCTTGTAAGATAGAGAGGCAAAAGGGGATTTCACACAGATACAAGAGGAAAAAGTGATGTGATCATGGAGGCAAAGAGTAAAGCAAGGTGTTAAAATCAATAATTCAAGTAATTTAAGTAACAAGCCAAGGAATGCTGACAGCTACCAGAGGAGGCAAATAATGACTCTTCCCTGTAATCGTTAGAGGGAATGTGGCTTCCTCACATCCTAATATTGACCAACTGCAAACCATTTCATAATTCTGGCTTCCAGAACTGAAAGAGAACAAATGTGTGTTGTTTTAAGCCACCACATTTGTGGTAATTTTTACAGCAGCCATAGAAAAATTGTTCTCTAATGTTATGCCATTTATTTCTCATTATTTTATTTGGCTTGCTAAGAAATCCTAGATCGTGATTAATAAAAGTAGAGATAACAAGTGTGTTGATTTTGGAAGAATATTCTAATATGTATATATTTTTCCACTTAAGCTGTTGTTTGTTGTGTATTTGTAGGTATATTCTTTAGTTAAAAGAAGTTTTATCTATTTCTAATTTACTGGAATTTATTAAATCAAGATTTTTTTCTATTTAAAGTAGGACACGGTATCTGCAGACTTATCATACTAAATTATATTTGTATTTTCAGAAGAAAGCCACTGATTATTAAGTATAATCTTTAAATATATTTTTGGATGTTTGCTAATACTTCTTTGGGATTTTTGCATCTATTTTTATAAGTGTAAGGGACCTATGATTTTTCTTTTTCTGAAATTTTCTGATTTGGGTGTCAATGTTACATTTGTTTCACAGAATAAAATAAATAGTGAATCTTCCTTTTGTATAATCTGGATGAGTTTTTATAAGATATGAATTAGTTTTTGAACATTGCCGAAACTCAACTGTAAAACCTCTGGACTATGAGTTCTCTTTGAGGGAAGATGTTAAATTACAGCTTTACTTTCTTAAGCATAGTACTACTGATAGATCCTGTCCCTTTTTCTGTCCCTTTTGATAAGTTACATTTTTCTAAGTTTTTATTTTTATTTTATCATATGTAAATTTTAGAAGTTGGGGGATAAAATTACATATAGAATACATATTATATTTTAACCTTTGCTATCTGCAATTATGGCCCGGTTACATTTTTTTGCCTTATCTGTAATTATATTCTTGAGAATGTTTTTTATTATATCCTTATATTAGATAACAATTTAACTGAATACAAACGTCTAGGGTCAATCTGTAATCACGTCTCAATTTTTGCATTTGCATTTTCTTTAGTTTTATTTCTATGACTCTTTTCGGAGGTTGCCTATTTTGTTACTCTTTTCAAATAGCCGTACTTCAAATTTATTTTTTGCTACTAATTTCTAATTTAATTCTGTTGAAATCAGAATTATAAAGTGGTTGATGGGAATTATAAATAGTTCTTTGAGAACAATTGTAATTTTTAAAACGTAATACACAATTTAATTTAAATATTTAGTGCATACTTGAAAACATGTAATTTCTAACTACTGAATGTACTGCTTTTTACATAACACATACTCTTTCTCTCTTTTTCCTCACCATCTCTTAAGTTGAATAAATCTATTGTTCACAACTTTCATATTCAACGTATAATAATTGAGGAGGCATAGTAAAATCTTCTACTCTGACACTGAGTTTGTGTATGTCTCTGTCATTATGTCAAATTTTGCTTTATATAGTTGAAGATGGTTTTATGAGGTGCATGCATGCTATTAATTTTATGTATTCTTACAAAATTAAGCCTAATGGCATAGTATAATAAAACATTAATATTTGCTGATGATTTTTGTTTTTAAAATAATTTTGCCTGCTGTAATACAATATCGTGAACTATCTTGCTTCATAGTATACTGAATTTTTTTTTTTTGTCTTTCATTTTGCTTTGTATAACTTTATCCTCTATGTTTAGGCATATCTTCTTAACATCTTATAATTGGATTTTCTCATTTTCTACTTTAAAAAATCTAATCCAAATCTAGTTTTTAGCAACCTCATTTTGTCCTTTTATGTTTATTGTAACGTTAATACAATTGAGCAGAATTTTTTCTTCCATTTTACTTTTTAATTTTGGTTTGCCAAATTTTCCTTCCCTTATAATCCAATCTCACTTTAAAAAATGTAGTTTTATAGTTTCAGTTTGGTCCAGTCAACGTATTTTGTTCTTCTCACAATAATTTCCATCATATGTACAGGGTCCAGTTAGAATTTCAATTCTTGGTAACTATAAGTAGAATTTATACATTTCCTTTATTTGGTCTTAGCAATTGTTTAGAATATAATTACCTTGAGGATGCTATGAGATTATCCTAAGTTCTTATTTGTCTTGCAGCGTCTTTTCTTGCATTGTCTTGCAGAATTTTTTAACTTTGACTACAAACTTATTTTTGTACCATACATTTAGAAGAAGACATTCTAAGGACTTATGTGCCTGAGACAGTTTTTCAGAAATTATACCCATAGACTTGAAAAAATGTTTGCTAAATAAGTTGTAAGCTCCGAGTCATATTTTCTTTTTTACTTAAAAAATATTATTCTAGCACCTTCTTTAATCCATGGTTGCTATTGAAAAGCAAGCTAGTTATTTTTTTTTCCCTTTTAGACTGCCTGTTATTATTCTTTAAAAGCTTTTGAAAGTTGTTTTGAATTTGTTTAGGTTTCATTTATTATTTTTATTGCTATTATCTGTTTGGCTTAGCATTTTTTACTCCATTTCAACTCAATGTTTTTGTCTTTAATTCTGAGAAATGTATCTTCATTATATCTCCAAATATTTTATTGCCTCTATTTTTATTTGTCCTTTAGGGTTCTCTGTTATCTGGATGTTGACCGTTCCTATTCTATCTTTTACAATTTAGCTTTCATTTTATAAGTTTCTATGTTCTCTTCCACTTCATTCTGGGAGAGTTCCTAAATGTGATTTTCCAATCAATTATGTATTCTCCAGCTTTTTTCTATACATCGTTTATCTCATCTTTTGTGTTCTTTATTTCAGTTTTTTGTTTTCATACTTAATTATTTAATTATTTACTATACATTTTTATTTTATGTTACCAATGTATTTCTGTATTTTTACTGTGTTTTTAATCTATATCTTAAAATTTTTAATACTTTTGCTCCTAGTGATAACCAGTTTTTTAAATCTGTAGTTAAAGTCCTCCTGAGCTCGTATTTCCCTGGGAACTCTCAGTGTTTTTGTTTGATAATGGATCTAATAAAAGCTGTATCGAGTCTTTGTCAACCCAGGTGGTCTCAAAGAATGAGAAGGGGTGTCCCCATGTTGCAGATATTTAGGCAAATAAACACTTCGTTTTTATCTCTTTTTGTTCTTTTTTAACCTCTTGCCTGTAGGGAAAGTGTTATAAGGCTTTGCAGTACATCAGCATCAAGAGATTCATAATGGAAGAATGAGTGATTTCAGTCTAGATGCTAGTCATAGACAGGTGTTTCTTCATCTCTTCATAAGTTCAGGCCTTTGTCTTGGGCACAAATTATCCCTGCAGAAAGTTAAACCAGTGGTTGAGACAGTGGCCTTGGTTTTTTGCAGTGAGGAGACAGGTATTTATTTTTCTAAACTAAGTAGAGCAGGTAAAGGAAACGGAAAAACTCAGACAACTCCAACATGGCCCCCATGCCACTCTTCCAATTACAGCAACCACAGAAAACATTTCTAAACAGTCTTTCTTTTCCCCAGTTATTTGTTTATTTTTTCCCAAATCTTATTTTCCCTCCCTGGTTTCCTAGATGTTGATCTTTTAGGAGGGAAACATTAGTCTGGGCTACATTAAAACACACGTTTTAATAGGTCTGCAAAATACATATTAATTGATACCTATCTTATTGCATTACTTTATTAATAAGGACATTAAGATTCAGAGAAGTTAAATAACTTACTTTACATCACAGAACTGCTAATGGAAGCTCTACCCTTAAAACTAGCAAGTTTCTTGAGTTGTGAGAGCCTGTTTTTCTTTCTTAGTAGTACACAATGGAAGGAATCTTGGATACAATAAAATATAGTTATTATAAGTGTACTTTTTAATGAATACCTAGCCTATATGAATTTTATTATAATTAAACATAAAAGAACAGACATATAAAAAGAGGAAATTTGGTGAGCTTTTTGCCTCAAACATTCTACCTTGTTTATCAGAAAGTTACATTGCAAGATCTATAATTTATAAACCTATTCAAATATTAAAAAATTGGTAAAGTGAGAATAATTCCAGTAATTTTTTGCAATACGCTATTTCCTCATTTTTCTTCACACATGTCAATTAATTATCTTTATATTATTTTGAAGCATTTTAGAATTGTCACAATAAGGCAGAATATAGATTATGTAGTTCTTACAGATTTTTATTCATATACTGAAAACGAATACAATTTTTATTTGCACAAATATGCATGTTCTTAAAAGTACCCAGAAGTATCATTTTGATAGGCAAATTTATTAAGTACAGCACATGCTATATTTTAAATGAGAAAAAATGTGTCTTTTAAATATCCTTTTCCCTTATTGTGCTAATTGACTTAACTTTTATCTCCTCTGTTGGAGTATTAACTCTTGCATCTGAATAGCCACATTTTAATTTTCTTTTTAACCCTCAACCTCAACATAGTTACTGCCACTTGGTTGGTGTTCTGTAATTGTCTTATGATTGAACTAATCAATATAAAAATATAATTTTTAAAATTATATTTTATATGAATGCTCTATTCAAAATTTAAAATCTTTCAGAGAAGCAAACATACAGTATTCAATTCTAAGAGCCCAGTACAGTGCCTTTTACATACCAAAAAATATGGAATATAGCAATGATACATTTAAAAAGAAATATTTGATTATGATGTGAATACTGTAGACAATTCAATGACTTTTCTTCCTCATGAACTTATAATTTTAAGTGTATATTATATATATGTAATTTTAAGTATGTTATATTTAATTTTTGTATATACGTAATTTCATTTATATTAGTATATACATATAATATGTACATGCATAATGTTAAGCATATATTATACATATTTTGTATACATACAATTTTATGTATTTTAGTATATATATTGTATATACATAATAGTATGTACATAATAGTATATACATATTATACATAATTTAGGTTATACATAGTTTTATGTATATATGATATATTTTATATTACACATAATTTCATCCATATCTCTATATGCCTATATATATATAATTTAAAATGCCTCCATATATATATGTATATATGTAGATGAAAAATTATATGTAGTAGTAGAAAATGTTACCTTTATCAAGTAGCATGATTCACACTGAGGTGGCAGATTCCAGTTTGGATGGCCTCATATCTTCATCTATAGGTGAGTGTACATATGTTGTACCCTGTACATATGTAAAATCTCATGCTTAAACCTCAGGCATAACTCGATATGCTGTGGTTCTG
This sequence comes from Mandrillus leucophaeus, assembly GCF_000951045.1. Taxonomy (NCBI): domain Eukaryota; kingdom Metazoa; phylum Chordata; class Mammalia; order Primates; family Cercopithecidae; genus Mandrillus; species Mandrillus leucophaeus. The sequence goes on along the minus strand of NW_012109808.1, from coordinate 5,391,517 downwards.
CTTCCGGACTCTTTTAAATATCAAGCTGGACTGAAACCAAATCTCAAGCTCAAGTCCTTCCCTTGGACACAGTAATAATGCTTCAAGACTTTCTTTCCATCCTGTACTTACCAACACTCAAATAAACAAATGTAAATATGCCCCAGGTCCTCTTAACTTACTGTTAGCTTGTGAAGTAATATGAGCTTATCTATTCATAGTGAAGTATCAATTCTTACCAAAAATTTAGTGTGCCAGTACGTCATTGTAATTTGGATTGTAATTTTGATCTAGAGACCAGGGAGAAAGAGGGAGCATTTCTATGCTGTGGCTGTTTAATAGAAATTTCGGCACTCTGAAATGTTACTGGAAGATCTTTTGAGATGAAGTGGGCACTCTTATGTCTTTCAAATTATGACATCAGTATCAATGTCTTTCAAAAATATTTGTTCACTTATTCTTCACATTAATTTTGATCAATTATATACCTCTTTACAGGTTAAAATATTTTTAAAGTGTTTTATTAAACTATAAAGTAATAACAAATATTATCATTAATAGTGCTACTAAAAAGCAGTTAGATAACCTATTTTTTAAAAAATAACCTCAATAATATTAATATTTTAAAATGCATACATATGTATCTTATAAATTACTCCAGGAAAAAAGTGTTATGCTAAATAGAACTAGTGTTCTCATACAGAAAACAAGATGTGGAACCCTCGAATAGAAATAGAAAAGGTTACTAAATGAAAAATGTACTTTTAGCCAGTAAAAATTGATCTATTTCTCCAAATTTTAGATTAATGTAATTAGTTTCTTTGGTAAAAGAATATGAGAACTGTCAAATTAAAATAGATTGTTCTCATATTTTAAGTCACTTTAGTTTGTAAGTTGATGTGGTTAGTTTTTTGTGTCAACTTGACTGGACCATGGAATGCCCAGATATTTGGCTAAACATTTCTGTGTGTGTCTGTGCAGGTGTTTCTTAATGAGATTAATATTTGAATCAGTAGACTGAGTAAAGCAGACTGTCCTCCCCAGTGTGGGGGAGCATCATCCAGTCAGTCAAGACCCTGAATGGAATACAAAGGCAGAGGGAGAATTTGCTCTACCTGCCTGACTCGTTGAGCTGGGACATTGGTCTTCTTCTGCCTTTGGACAGGGACATATACCATAGGAACCCCAGTTCTCAAGCCTTTGGACTTGGATGGAAATCACGCCAAGAATTCTCCTAGTTCTCAGAGTTTTGGACTCAGATTGGAACTACACCATGGGATTTCCTGTGTCTTTAGCATGCAGATGGCAGATCATGGGACTTTATAGCCTTGATGACAATGTCAGCCAATTACCCTTAATCTTTCTCTCTCTCTCT
>NW_012109808.1:5370823-5389066 GCF_000951045.1 Mandrillus leucophaeus | reverse complement strand
AAAAAAAAAAAAAAAAAGAAAAGAAAAGGAAAAAGTAAAATGGATATAATTTATAATTTGAATTTCTGGTCTATTAAAAATAGTGACATTTTTGTTACGACAGTTTTTAAAATATAACCAAATGAATTTGAGTGATCTCACAATTTCAAAACTAATGCCACTCATTTTTTTGTCAGAATTGTAAAATTGTATTTTCCACATATCAACATTCTTATTAACACAGCTTGATTGAAAGAATTCTGACCATAAGCATGTTGATTATTTCTCTTTGGAACTGGTGAAATCAGAAAAATAAAATGCTTATTTTGCGTACATAGGATCAACAATATTCACTTAATGTGGCCTTATCTGTTTATATTAAAAGGTTTTCTTCTGGCGATCACTCATTTTTATTAAGTAAACATCTAATAAATAACTTATCTTCAAAATATACAAAGAATCCTTCAAACTCAATGATTAAAAAAAAAAACTACTCAAGCATGGGCAAAATAGTTGACAAATACCTCACACAGAAAGATATACAGATGGCAAAAAAGTGTTCAAAAATGTGTTCAACATCATTTTTTTCACTAGAGAAATGAAAATTAAAATAACAATGAACACCACTATAGGGGAAAATAAATTCCACCTCCATCCTCTTGGAGCCCTGGCTGGGCCTAAGAATTAAATTTTCTTTAGACAAATCAACAGGAGAAAATCATACAAATTTATTTAATAAAAGCTTTTGTTTTTGTTTTTTGACACGGGCACTTTCATAAAGGTATAAAAGTCCAAAGAAGCAGTTAGAGTCCATCACTTCACTTAGGTATTAAATTACACAAAGTATAAAAAACTGTGAAAAAGCAACTAAATTATGTGAGGAGGCTTAAAATATAAGTTATTTTAACAAGATCTGTACAAAATTCTTTGGGTCACAATTTTGCACCCTTATGCTAAAAATGGTGCATATTTCACATGGGAATTTTATATCTAGGTTTAAAGAAAGATCAAGAAGGAAGATCGCAGTGAACTTAGTGCACCTGCTATGCATACCAATTCAAATGGCTAAAGTTAGAAAACAAACAAATACACAAACTGACAGTAGCAATGCTAGTGAATATTCAGAGCAATAGGAACTCCCATTTATTGCCGTTGGGAATGCAAAAAGGGAGAGTAGCATTGGAAGTCAGTTGGGCAATTTCCTACAAAGCTAAACATAGTCCTGCCACGCATTGCAGCAAATTGCACTCTGATTGATTTGAAAGCTTATGTCTACACAAAAACTTACGCTTAAATGTTTATAGCAGCTTTATTCATAATTGTCAAAAACTGGAAATAACCAGGGTGTCCTTAACTAGATAAGCTGTGGTACATCCATACAATGTAATATTATTCAGCAATTTTTAAAATACACAAATTCGTATCTTAAAAAGACATGAATAAATATTCAAGAGCTATCTCTAAGTGAAAAAAAGTAATCTGAAATGACTACAGATTGTATGATTCAAATAATATGACATTCTGGAAAGAGCAAACAAAGAGATCTTAAAAAGACCAGTGGTTGCTAGGGATCCTAGGAAAAGGGGGAAAGATTAAATAGATGAGACATATGGAAATTTTCAGAATGAAGGAGTATTATGTATGATATGGTAATGGCAAATACAGGAGTTTATGCATTTGTCAAAACCTGCAGAATTTTACAGCACAAAGAAACATGATGTGGGAAAAACCTATTCAGGAGGATGTAGGATCTCAGGATTGAATGCACACTGTGACAAAATGTTCTAACTGCATTACAAATAATTAAAACAACTTCACTGAAGGGGTCCAGGGAAAAGATGCTGACCTAAATAACTTTGGAAATTAGTGGAGTCGATATGAATAAAGGCAAAAGGAACTGTACATAATCACTCTATTCAAGTTGCTATATTAGCTTCCACTTGAGATGGGTTTACAATTCTAATACTGCTATACAGGTGTACTAAAAGTGAACAATTAAGCACATACGTGGTACATGGAGCCATGTTTCTCACTGTTGGAGAGAGAAAGTTTACAGATATAGTTGGGAAAGGTAGGGAGAAGTCTAGAATGATCAGTGTGGTAACGAATTACAGATGAAGACATCAGTATGAACTAATATTTTGTTCAATGTAGCTACAGAGGATAACACCCCCAAAATACTGGAAAATATATATGTACACAGGGTTATTATGCACACATATATTTTCATGCTCTATCAGCTACGTTTATATAAAAGCAATGAAATCAGTATCAAGGAACGCACCTAACACCCAGATCTTGATTATTAATACCATTCTGCAATAAAAGGAAGAAAACTGGCTGACAAGCAGGATAAAGGTAGAAAATATACAACAGAAGCCTGGTAAAGTAGTACTCAAAATACACACACACTCTTACATTGGTAGGGATACGTCAAAGGGAGAAGCCTACTGAAAGGGCTCCCATTGGTCAAAGTTAGAAAAATTTGAGCTATAACATAAGTAAAGAGATATTTGATTATAACCCAACACAGAAAATAAATACCCACTGAAGTCTACTTTGACTTAAACGTGGTTGAATACATAAATAAATGGAAGAGAAGTGACAAATCTCCGATGTAGGAATCCAAATAATTTATGTAAAAAACTCTGCTCTTAAGGAGGTGAAACAAAACTCTTCACTCTTTAAGTGTGAGATGGATACAGTGACTGCCTCTAAAGACACAACATGGAAATGGGAATAAGACAATAACTACACAATAGAGAAACCTGACAAAACACTTCAGCTAAGGAACAAGATCTAATCAACAGCCATAAATCATGTTTGTAACATGTACCTGCTATGGTTTGGATGTGTCTTCTCCAAAATCCAGGTATTGCCAATGTGATACTATTAAGAGGTGGGGCCTTTAAGAAGTGATTGGACCATCAGGTATCTCCCCTATTCATGAGATTAAGGACTTTAACAAAGGAGGCTTCATTCAGTGTTGGGCTAACTTGCCCTTCTGCCTTCTGCTGTGTGAGGACACAGCAAGAAGACCCTCACCAGACAAAATGCTGACACCTGGGTCTTGGACGTTCCAGCCTCCAGTACTGTGAGCGGTAAATTTCTGTTCTTTATAAATCCCCAGCCTATAATAGTCTTTTAACACAGCACAGACTATGAAAGTGCCCTTGGCGTGATGTGATGAAAATGGCACTTCTTTAATATGCTTTTTTTGCGAGAAACCCCTAACCCCATTCTAACCATAGAAAGCACAAAGTAAACAACAAAAAAATAAAAAGCATCAGAATAATTCCAAGAGAGACATTCTACAAAATACTCAACCAGAACCCCTCAAAGCTGTTGAGTTTATCAGATGCAATGAAGAAACTGTCACAGCCAAGAAGAGCATAAGGAGACATGACAAATAAATGTATTACAGTAACCTGGATAGAATCCTGGAAGAAAAAAAGAGCATTAAGTGAAATTTTAAAAACCGGTTTAAACTGTAAGCTTTAGTTAATGGTAATATATCCATACTTTGTTTTAATTGTAATAAATGAGCGATACTAATATAACATGTTAAGAACAGTGCAAACTCAGTGTGGGGCACATTGGACTCTGTGTACAATCTTCTTAATTTTTCTCTATATCTAAAAAATGTTCTAAAAAGTAAAGCTCAGTTTTTAAAAAGCAAGCAAAATAGTCCTGCCTTCATACAAGATAAATTTTGCACTTAGTATCCTCATTATACCTGTGAACAAGAAAAAAATACAAATTCTTTAAAGCAGTGAGAACATTTAAAACGTCTTTTATTGGCTTAAATTATATATTTACATAGAATTTTATCTTGTTATTACACAAATTAATGATCAAAAGCCCCTTGTAATCAACATATCATATTTTACTACAAAAAATTACAAATTAATTTTTAAAATATTTTGTGAAATAATGGTGCTACATTTAAAAGGACTTTAAGTAAAATATTACTAGTCCACAATTGATTTAAAAACATACAATACAAATATGAACTGATAATGATTAAATCTAAAAAAGAGACTTTTCAAATGCATTTCAATGAAGTTGGGCTGTTCTGTGTAAATGTGTGTGTGTTCTTGACTTCATGTATCAATGTGTTTACTGGTTGTGAAACATATTTTTGATAAGATTATTTTTCATTTTTCTAGATGTAAAAAAATACTGATGTAATTTAAATAAATTTTATTATAACAATGACAATCATGTTTTTTAATTTTTCTGTTAAAAGCTAAAATAATGATTTATCATTAAAAATTCTTTGTGATGATCTATCAACAAGTAATGAGTTTCTCCTTAAAGAGTGTTGAAAGAAAAAAATGTTAACCATATTATTTTCAAAATTATTTGTTATCAAGTCCTTAGTAGCATTTATTTCCTCAGAGTCTGGAAATTTTACCAAAAACAAGATCTTATCAAATGGCTGATTATGTATGTGACACTTTTATTTTGAAGCACCTCATTTAATCTAATACACTCAGTATTTAAAATCTAAATATTAATTTTAATAAATTTTTATTATCATGCTATATTTTAACAAAATACTTTTATCACAGATGTTAAATTCATTTTGCCAATACTTTTAAGTTTGAGGTTTATGTCATTCCAAATATGGGAATAATTATTACATTACCTACATGTTTAAGCAAATCTTTATGGTCAAGCTGATCAGAAAAATCAGGCTTACTTTTTCTCTTAAAGAACAATTGATTCCATATTTCAACTGAAATATACATATGAATAAGTATTTTTTGTAAACATACACAACACATTTTATAATACAGATTACTAAAAATACCAACTTAATTTAGAGAGAGAATTAGCTTTAGATTTCATAATAAATTACTGAACATATATTTATTTTTATTTGATTTATAATAAGTCAATGAAAGTGTAGCTATAATTGTGAGATATTAAAGAGGTGAAAAGTATGATGCAAAGCACTTTTTTTGGTGAATGTGTATTATGGATGTGCTGGGCATTTGGGGATTAATTACCACACATGTGTACATTTACACATATTTATGCACATACAAATGCGTATGCATGCATATGTGTGTAGTGTGTATGCATATGAATTTATGCAGACACATGAATGTATTTTTACCTATCTACATATGCATGCATGTGCATATGTGTACCTGTATGTATATGGGTGTATAGACATATATGTGCTATTTTTATTATGAAGTCTCATAATCAAATTTTCATTCTACTTGATAAAAGAGAAAATCATATACTGCTAAAAATTATTGGCCCAGAAGAGAGTATATGTAGCCTATAATAGTAATTTTTTTTGTAAACAGATGGACAAAGGTGTAAAACATTTTATAAATTGAAAGAGATGAAGGCCATAACTGGAATAAATATTTAATAATCTCTTTAGAAAAAAATAGGATTTAACAACCTTATTTATTCTCACAAATATATGTATAAGAGATAAAATAATTTTTTGCTCATGGGTCTTAAATAATAAATCTTAAAGTACTTCAGGGTCCAAAAAGTAAAGTATGTTTTGATGTAACTTCCTGATCACACTCTATGTTTTCTGGAAGCACTGTTCTACTCATGATAGACTACTATAGTCTGTTTGTGTCCCTCCAATGTTCATATGTTGGAATCCTAAACCTCAATTTGACAGTATGATATCAGACTCTTTGGAGCTACCAAAGAGCTACTTAGGTCATGAGAGGGGCATCATCCTACACGGAAGTAGTGCCATCATGAAAACACACAAGAGAGCTTGCCTCTTCTCTCTCTGCTGTCTGCTATGTGGGGACAAAACAAGAAGACAGTCATCTGCAAACCACGAAGAATTAACTCACTGGACACTAAAACCACCAGCACATTGATTTTTGAATTTCTCAGCCCCTGAAACATGTGAAATACATTTGTATAGCTTAAACTACTCAGCCCAGAGTATTCTGTTAATAGCAGCCTGCACTAAGAAATCAACCTGGTGATAAGTATCTTGGAAAGCATTTTAAATATATTTGGGAAAAAGGTCTATGTTTGTTCTTGGTAGGTTAATTTGATATTTCTGTATTTAAGCTGGGTAAATGATTAGTTTATGTTTCTATAAGGTGCCAACATCTGTACCTTATAGAACTATTTCTGTCAAACTAGAAAAGTTCTTATTATGAAGTGGGCTAAAATTTTAACAATCTACTATGTATAACATATTGTATTTAAGATTAACATATATTGGTTGGGTCAAGGTTTTTGGATTAAATCTGGGTGCTTGTGCTCTTCTAATGTCCATGTAAGTTAATTGTTTCAACACAGACAAAACTAGGCTGCCGAGAATAAGACTAAGCAAAGTGAGTGGTTTATATACAAGGGTTTCGTTTTTCCTGAATATCCTCATACACATGAATTAACTTTCCATCATTCTGGGGCAGTGAGTAAAATCCATATGCATACTGTATGTTTCTTTCATTTTCAGTTCATATTGGCAATAATAACTTTCACACAGCACTTTTCAAGGAAATTAATGACTGGCTGGAGTTAATGGACTAAGGAGCAACCCCTCCCAGGCAGTCATTAATCTCTAGAAATCCCTTGTACTGCAATTGCAATTGCTTAAATAAAAGCTTGCAAGAGAATTTGAAGAGAAATGCTAGACCTGTACATGTCACTACAGAACAAATGGCAGTTTCGATCCCAAATAAATCTCTAAATGAACAAATAATTTGTGTTTCAATTGTTCTGTTTCCTGAAATGCTGTGCAGCATTTATCACTTTTCAAAGTGCCAATGCAGATTGTATTTCTTCAGGATTCAATGCAGGATGGAATTATCCTAAAGTGGATTTTCACCTGAAGTAGTAGAATGTAAACAGCACTTTAAAGAACTAATTTGCAATATTAGTTTTTTATATTTATAAATAACTTTAGAAGGCCCTTGGGTCCAAAGAGTTGTAACTTAAGCAAAACTGGCAGTAATTGAGTATGCGTAAAATGTCTTTATATATATATATTCTCTTTCCCAAAACACTATTATCCACTGGTATCATTGTGTGTAGATATCCTCTTCTCTCCGAATGCCCCTTCTTATTCTTTGCTATCGTATGAATATTTGTGTCCTTGGAAAATTCATAGGTTGAATATTAACCCCCAATGTGATGGTATTAGGAGATGAAGCTTCTGAGAGGTAACTAGGTTATGAGGGTAGAATCCTCACCAGAACTTGACCACGATGGTACCCTAATGGCACACTTCCAGCCTCCAGAACTTGTTTTATGCCACCAAATCTTTGGTAATTTGTTCTGCTTCAATAAAACGGATATACTATACCATTTTCTTAAGAGTTCACAATAAAATCCTGTGAGTACATATGTATCTGTTAATGAGAAATAAAATTCTATTGTTTATAAACCACCTAAGTTATTTGTTACAGCATCCCTAACTGACAGTACTTTTTCTGACTTGGTTTCTTTATCTTATCTAAAACTAGTGTTACTGTGGGAACATGCTCAACCATTTTTTCTTATTGTAGGGTTATAAGCCTTCAGTTACTTTCTATAGGTTAAAGTCTTACCCCAATCTGAACTAACCTACTTTTCACTTAGTCTGCTTCTCTTTCAGTGATTTCAACTGCAGCAAACAAGCATCATCGACATCCATACCAGAGAAGTCATTTTCAAAATTCTCTTTTCTTCACTAAGCCCCATCAATTATATTTTCAGAACAGCATCTCAAATGTATCCATTGCTTGTCAGTTATATAACCACTTCCTAATCTGATGTGACATTGCCTTTCACATGGATTTATGGGCAGCATAATTGATTTTTTTATTGCCATTCTTATTCCCCTTAAATTGCCATTTCCAGAGAGTAATCAATGATCTTCCTAAAATGCATGACTATGTTACCTTACCAGTAAGATCTTCAATGATGTGACATTGTCTTTTTAATACTGGTCAAGCTATTTCATATGATTTACAAGATTATCAATAATCTGGCCTTCATGAATCAATAAAAAAGAAAAATATTGTGAATATTTTGTCATTGTTCAGAAGTCCTCCCTTTGCTCATTGTGATGGTCAGACCCTAGCCTCCTAGCATTCTTGTGAAATCTTTTTCCCTTGAGTGCAGGTAGAATCTGTGATTTGCTTCTTATCAATAGATATGGCAAAGGTGAATGGGTGTATATGATTAGATGAAAGTGATTATGTTACACAAAGATTGCAACACCTGTCATCATACTTGGAGGCTCTCTTTTTTGCTGATTTTAAAGAAGAAAGTTGCCATGTGGGGGGTTGCCCTACTAATAAGGCCACATGGCAAGCAGCTGAGAGTGGCTTCTGGCCTGTAACTAGTAAAATACCGAGGCTCTCAGTCCACACATCTGCAAGGAACAGAATTTTGCCAACAACCACATGAATGAACTTGGAAACAGATTATTCCCACATGACCTAGGAAAGCCTCAGATGAGAATCCAGTCTTGGCAGATACCTTAATTGCAGCATTGCAGGGGATCCAGCTAAGCTGTGCCTAGATTTCTGACCCACTGAGACTGAGAAAATAACTATGTGTTGTTTTATGCTACCAAATCTTTGTTAATTTGTTATACATCAAAGAAAATGAATTTACTCTACCACTGCCTTAGGAGTACAAAGATCTTTGGAGTACATATGTATAGCTAGGTGTCAACAATATAAAGCAGAAGGTTATTTTTTATACTCAAACACAGACATAAACCAGTACATTTACAGAGAGCAAGAATATAAATTTTCTTTCTTTCTTTTTTTTTTTTTTTGAAATGGCGTCTCGCTCTGTCACCCAGGCTGGAGTGCAACGGCACAATGTTGGCTCACTGCAACCTCCGCCTCCCAGGTTCAAGAGATTCTCCTGCCTCAGCCTCCTGAGGAGTTGCGATTACCGGAATGCGCCACCACATCCAGCTAATTTTTGTAGTTTTAGTAGAGATGGGGTTTCACTATGTTGGTCAGGCTGGTCTCGTACTCCTGACCTTGTGATCCTCCCGTATTGGCCTCCCAAAGTGCTGGAATTACTGGTGTGAGCCACCGTGCCAAGTCTATAACTTTTTTCTTTAAACCTGCTTTAGATAATAACAGGAAAGTGTTACCTCAAATAGTTAAGCATAGGTGAGCTAAGATAGTACTCTGAGGGGAAAAAAATGGTAATTAGAATAAAAAGAAAAAGAAAAAAAAAATGTGACAAGCATACAGTGTGGAGAGAAGATAAATGGGGAGCCCCAAGAGACATTTGAAGAAAAAGGAGTACTCACCCCTAGAAAGGGTGAAATAACTGAGACTGATACTTCAAAGCCCCAGCTATTTATTTATACGTCAAACTAGTCACAGTTGAGGGCATAGAAAACTTTCCCTCTTGCAGCCTGGGAATTTAAAGCTGAAAATCAAATATTGAACTGTGTTACTTAAATTTTACAGATTAAAAAAAAAAAAAAAAAACTAAGTCCCAAAGAGCCTAAGTTAACTTTCTCAAAATCATACAGCTTACAGTTGGCAGAGCCCAAAATAAAAATGAAGATTTCACTTCCTTCAAATGATATATCTCTTTCACCCTAATTTATTTTGAATCACAGCGTAACAGATTATATGGTTTGATTGATACATCAAAACAAGTACTTATTACAGGCAAGATGCTTCTGTGTTAGTAAAACAGTTTCTGCTTTGAAAAGAGACTGCAAATATTTGTATTTTAATGACTTTTGTTCAGTGTTTTGAATCTTTCTGCCCTTTCAAAGTAAATATCTAAATATTCACAAACTATTAAACCTCAAAGTGATAGAACATTAATTTTCAGGTCCTCTATATGTTTATTAAGGCTCTGTCTAGAAGTTAGGAGTTTTTTACCTTAGACATCAAGTTAACATGTAACTTGGGGTAGAAGATAATTTTGTTGGCATCTGATGAGACCCTTGAAGGGTTGTTAGATCCTGTTTCATGTAAGAATAAAGGGTGAACAGTTGCTAGAGCTGTAATGATGAAGAATAAGATGAAGTGGGGGCAAAAAATCCTGTAAGGGTGGCTTTGTTAACTGAGAATCCACCTCAGATTCACTGGACAAGGTCAGTTCCAATATATGGGATGGCTGATAGTAGATTTGTAATCACTGTAGCACCTCAAAATGATATCTGGCCTCATGGGAGCATGTAGCCTATGAATGCTGTTGCTATAGTTGTGAGTAGGCAGATAATGCCAGTATTTCAGGTTTCTGGAAATGTAAATGATTCATAGTATAAACCTCGGCCAACATGTAAGAAAAGGCAGATGAAAAATATTGAAGTGCCTTTTGCATGAAAAAAGCGAACCATTCAGCTGTAGTTTACATATCGGCTGATATGAGTGACTGAAGAGAAGGCAGTTGAGGTGTCTGAGGTGTAGTGTGTGGCCAAAAACAACCATGTAATGATCTGGAGGATTAGGCAGGCACCAAGAAGTGAGCCGCAGTTTCATCATGTAGAAATGTTTGATGGCGTGGGAAGATCAATGAAGGAGTAACGAATAATTTTTATTAGCAGAGGTGTTTTGTAGGTATTGGTCATTAGTGTTCTCTTATGGTTGAAATACAATGATGATTTTTCATGTCATTGGTCATGGTTATAGTCCAGGTGAGAATAATGGCATATGCACTATTTTGTGTTCTTTTTGTTATAGGGTTTGTAGATTTCTCTTTGAAACCTTCTTCTATTTTTGGGGTGGCCAGGGTTAGTTATCAGTGATGCTGTTGGTTGTGGTATTGTGTTGAATTTCAGTAGGGCTTTCGTGGGGTTAAAAGTCTTTTTTATTTATTTGGGAGGAATAGTGATTGTTTTTGTTTATACTGTGGCGATGGCTATTGAGAAATATCCTGAAACATGAAGGTCAAGTATTGACATCTGAGGGGCTTTATTATTAGGATTATTAATAGAGTTGGTGCTGGTTTGGTGAATAGTTAAGAATGATGGGTTACTGGTCACGATTGATTTTAATAGCATAGAGAGTTGGATGATTTTTGAGGGTGAGAGGGCTGGATTATTGTGCGAGGATTCTGTGGGTGTGGCTGCCTTGTAGAGTTATGGGTGTTGATTAGTGGTAGTTGCTGGTTGACCACTATTTGTTAGTATTTATATTGTGATTGAAATTACTCAGGGTAATAGATTAGATAATTAAGAGTAGGGTTAGAAGGGATGGGATAAAAATGGAAAGAAATTAGAGTTTAATTAGACCTTTCTGAGTAGATGCAGTGACAGAGGCTGAAATTTGGGTTTGTGAAATGGTCTTTTGTATAGACTTTTCTAGTCAAATTAGCTCTGGTAGAAGTGAGGCCAGGTTTTGGCTTGTGAATAGGCTGGAGTGGAAGGTTGTATGGTGAATTGTGGTTGAATAAAATCCTAGTATACTGGAGAAGTTGAATGTCTGTAATGGATATTTCAGCTTAAGGTTATTGGTTATGAGATTAATTTCTATTGCTGTCAAGAAGCCTAAGGTGGTCACACTTAGGGCTGTGAGCTTCAGGTGGAGTGGTACTGTTATTTGGGGAATAAAACAGGAATAATACTGTTGGTGATAAGGAATCCGGTGAAGATGCTGCCGGATTGTTAGGCCCTTAATTGAGTTAACTAGGAAGGGGTTATTTTTGTTAATAATAATCAGAATCACGAAGCGAGGTAGTCTTATTAAACTGAAGAAGATAATATAGTACTGTAGACAGCTGTCAAGGAGGTGGCGATAAGAGTAATAGAAAGGGCTCAGGTATTGGTGTATGATATGTCTGTGGTTTCGATAAGATGTTTAGACTACAAGCCTGTGAGGAAAGGCATACCTGTAAGTGCAAGGCTGCCAATAATAAGGGAGCAGGAAGTGAGGGGTAAAGTCTTGAATAGCCCTCCTATTTTTCAGATGTGTTGTTCGTCATTGAGACTATGGATAATGGACTCTGAACATGTAAATAATATAGCTTTAAAAAAGGCGTGACTACTGACGTGAAGGAATGTTAGGTGTGGCTGATTAATGCCAATTGTGATTATTATAGGGTCCAGCTGGCTTGAGGTGGAGAATGCTACCATTTTTTTGAGGTCATTTTGTGTTAGAGCACAGATTGCTGTGAATAAAGTAGTATAGCTCCCAGACATAATGTAAAGGTTTGCATTGATAGGTTATTTTCTATTAAAGGGTGGAAGCGGACGAGCAGGAACACTCCTGCCACAACTATAGTTCTGGAGTGGAGTAGGACTGAGACTGGAGTTGGACCTTCTATGGCGGATGGAAGTCAGGGATGGAGGCCAAATTCAGCTTACTTTCGCACTGCTGCTAAGAGAAGCCTAATTAATGGAAGGGAGTTGGGAGTAGGGTCTAGAATAAATATTTGTTGAAATCCTCATGTATTAGAGGACACGAGGAATCATGCAATAGCTAAAATAAAGCCAGTATCACTGATGGAGTTGTACAGAACTGTTGGCGGGCTGCTATATTAGCTTCTGCTTGGTGGTACCCTCAGCTAATTAGTAAGCAAGACATGATTCCTATGCCTTCTCATCTGATAAAGTGTTAAAAGAGGTTGTTGGCAGTAACCAGAATTAATATTGTGATGAGGAAAATAAACAAGTATTTGAAAAATTGGTTAATGTTGGGTTCTGAATTTATGTACCATGCTGAGAATTCTACAACAGATCAGGTAACAAATAGTGCTACTGGGATAAATATTGTGGAGAAGTAGTCTAGTTTGAAGCTTAGTGAGAGTTTGAGAGTTTGGGTTGTTACTCAAAGTCAGTTTGAGATGATGACTTCTTGGCCTGTGCATATAAACATGGTTGTAGGAATGAGGCTAATGATGAAGGTGCATGCAATAGATGTTTTTACGTAATTTGAGTAGGAACATTTTTGCAGGAGTTGGCTAAGAAAATAGTAATCAGTAAGGTTAAGGGGATTAGGGCTGTTATAGCAGTGGAAGAATGCCTGTTTGTTACTTTTTTTAAAGCACCAGTGTTTTTTGTTCCTAAGACCAATGGATAACTCTAGTCCTTTAAAAGTTGAGAAAGCCATGTTTTTAGGCACGGGGGCATGAGTTAGTAGTTCTTGCATACTTTCTCGGTAGATAAGAAGTTGCAGGCTTCTATTATTAGATAAAAAATCTAATGTTTTGGTTAAACTATAGCTACAGCATGCAAACCTTATAATAATTTCGTGGTTTGTGGATAATAGGAGGAGAGGCACAAGATGTATAGATATTAATGTATTTTCTCATGTGAAGGAAGATGTAATACCGTCAATGTAATATGCAAGTGTCCTTTGTTGTGTCATGATTAGCATATACAGGGAGTAAAGTGCTATAATCAGTGTACTAAGTCCTGTAAGCATAATAGTAATATTTGACCAGAAGAATGAGGCCATAATCACAGAGTTCTTCTACTAGATTAATGGTAGGGGGTAAGGAAAGGTTAGTGAGATTTGCTAGAAGTCATCAGGAAGTTGTTAGCAGAGGCAGTGTTTGAAGGTCTCAGGTAAGTAATATGGTTCAGCTATGGACTTGCTCGTAGTTTGAATTTTCTAGGCAGAATAGTAAGGATGAAATGAGTCTGTGAGCAATTATGAGGGTTACTGCATCTGTAAAGCTTCAGTAGGGTCCGAATAGTGTTAGCCATAGTCAGAAGTGCTATGTGGCTTACAGAGGAGTAGGCAATACGTGATTTTAGATGGGCTTGTGGTAGACAAATAGAGCTTGTCATAACTATTCCTAGTAGAGGTGATAGGAGGAAAGGGTAGGCTATATGTTCTGTTAGGGGTTGAGGGTAAGAGTAACCCATATTATACCATTGGCACCTAGCTTTAGGAATACTGCTGCAAGTACTATTGAACTGGCAATAGGGGCTTCTACATAGACTTTGGGGAGTCATAGGTGAAATCTGTATAGAGGTATTTTCACAAGGGAGGGGAGTTCATAAGAGGAGAGTGATAGAAAGGGCTAGGATGGGAGCAATAATTTAAAGGGTAATAGTAAACGTTGAGGGCCGTAAAGGTTCTTTGGTGAAAAGTTTTATTGCATCAGCAAATGGTTGAAGCAGCCCGTGGGGACCTACAATGTTAGGTCCTCTGTGTAGTTGTATACAGTCTAAGATTTTTCATTCGATGATTTTAAAGAATGCTATAGCAATAAGAGTGGAGATAATGAGTAGGAGAAGGTTAATTATGGGCATATTGTTAAGAACAGAAGTTGAACCTCTGATTATAAAGTTTTATGTTTTATGCAATTGCCGGGCTCTGTCATCTTAACAAACCCTGCTATTGGATAGGGTACGTGATGATTTTTTAGATTGAGATAGCATCGTCTATGCAGTGAGGGTGGTTTATGAAGTGGGCCCTGTTTCTCTTGTCCTTTCATACTAGGAGAAACATTAAATAGATAGAAACCAACCTGGATTGCTCCGGTCTGAACTCAGATCACGTAGGACTTTGATCATTGAACAAATGAACCCTTATTAGTGGCTACACCATTAGGATGTCCTGATCCAACATCGAGGTTGTAAACCTTATTGTCAATATGGACTCTAGAATAGGATTGTGTTGTTATCCCTGGGTAACTTATTCCATTGATGAAATTATTGAGTCAATGTGTATTAACTTGCTTAGACTAGTGTGGTCTTAGTTTAGATTGTTCAGAGGTTGAATTATGCTCCAAGGTCACCCTAACCAAAATTTTTAAGGCAGAGATAATAGGCTAGGACCTGTGGGCTTGTTTGAGTTTTTATTTGCGTTAATGAATTAAAGCTCCATAGGGTCTTCTCATGTTATTTGTTTATATTCGCCTCTTCACGGTCAGGTAAATTTCACTGATTAAAAGTAAGAGACAGCTCAACCCTTGTGTGGCTATTCATACAAGTCCTTATTTAGGGAACAAGTGATTATGCCACGTTGCATGGTCAGGCTACCACCACAGTTGAACATATGTCACTGGGCAGGCAGTACCTCTAATACTGGTAATGCTAGAGGTGATGTTTTGGTAAGCAAGCAGGGTAAGATTTGCCAATTTCCTTTTAGTTTTTTGTCATCTTTCCTTAGAGCATACTTGTGTTGGGTTAACATTGTAAATAACAGGGTGCTTATTATATCATTTATTAATATTAGGCTGTTAACTGTCAGTGGGTTATTCAGGTCTGATGTAAGCTTATGCAATGGAGAACATGTTCATGTTACTTATATTAACATTATTGCTTCTATTAAGTAATAGATTAGTCCAATGTGATGTTAGGAGTTCAGCAGAGTGATTAGAATCTAAGATAGTTAGATGTTGAGCTTAAATGCTTTCTTAATTGGTGGCTGTTTGGGGGCCAACTATGGTGGTAATATTTTTTACTCTCTGTTGGAAGGTTGTTTCCTAGGGTCTAAAAAGTTATCCCTCTTTAGACTAACAGTTAAACTTACGGGAAGATTAGGTAATTCTGTGGGTAAGTTTAAAGTTGAATTAGGATTCCATCTTGGACAACCAACTATCACCAGGCTCTCGGTAGGCTTGCCATGGCTACTCATGAATCTTCTATTTTGCCACACAGGTGAGTGTGCTCTTTTAGCTGTTCTCGGGTAACTTGTCTGGTTTTGGGGGACTTGGCTGTGTAAAGTTATTTCTATTTAATACATTATGCAGAAGGTGTAAGGGTTTGTCTTTGTTTTTGAATGCTTGATACAACTCTTTAATCTCCTCATTTGAAGAATGAGAAGGTTATCACGAAAATTGATGGAAAGAGTCAACTAAAATATTATATCCTGTGAAAGGCAACAGTTGGAGAAAATATCACACACTTTCTAGGGATTGAGACAATCCAAAGACTAATTTAGATCGCTGTCTAAACTATTTAAGATCTGAGTGTCAGCAGAGAGTTAAGTAGCTCATTTCAGTGGCATTGGAAGATCCAAGATATAAACATCAGCAGAAAAAGAAGTGAAATTGGGAAAATGAAAATGATACATTCATTTTCTATAGTATCTATTGATTATTAATAAACTTCAATGATTAATGTTCTATCAATAAAGTAATATTCCAACTAAGGATACTTAGACTATTCAGATAGGAGTATCATAAGTTAACTGATTTGTTTATGGTTGAATATATAGTTTATAATTAGAATCCACCTTTGTTTTCATCTACATAACCTTGTGGTTACAGGAAGAAAGGAAGAAGCTTATTGAAAAAAATGAGAGGAGAAGAGAAGAATAAAAAGATATTTACCAGAAAGGCTGATTGTGTTCCAGACACATTCTACTATGGCCTGAGATCTCCTCTGAATTATTTAAGTGTAACCCAAACATAACTGGGAGGTAACTATGATATGAGCAACCTATTAATCAGACATCAGAGGTGCTAATTACTACTACTAATATGGTTTGGCTGTGTTCCTACTCAAATCTCACCTTGAATTGTAATAATCCCCACATGTCAAGGATGGGGCAAGGTGGAGATAATTGGATCATGGATGCAGTTTCCCTTACACTGTTCTTGTGGTAGTGAATAAGTCTCATGAGATCTGATGGTTTTATAAATGGTAGTTCCCCTCGCTAGCTCTCTTGCCTGCTGTCATGTAAGATGTGCCGTTCTCCTCCTTTGCCTTCCTCCATGATTGTGAGGTGTCCCCAGCCATGTGGAACCATGAATCCATTAAACCTCTTTTCTTTATGAGTTACCCAGTCTTTGGTATATCTTTATTAGCAGCGTGAGAGCAGATTAATACAACTTCTTACATTGGAACTCAAACTGCCATTTAATGATCATTTTAACTTCTGCATCCATTTTCACTTCTTAAAATTTTTACTTCAAGGAAAATAAGCACAGTTAAGTGAGATAATGAATATGGCAATGCCCAGTATATCAACATTTGTCAGCAAATGATTTTGGAATGTTATTTAACCTGATCTTCGCTCATATTTGTGGAGAAGATTTTATTATGCCATTTTTAATATAAATTCCTAGAGGTCATAAAAGAATACTTAGAATTGTTTTTTCATGGCTCTCATTTTCTTCAGAATTCATTAATAAGAACTTATACCTCTTAAATGAAGAACTTCTGTACTGAAGAAGCAGCATAGATATATTATGTATTACGTTCTAGACCTTCTAGGAGCTTATGATCAAACTGAGAAGAGCACAACCGAAATTTCAGAGTATGGTTCTAAATGTTATAAATCTTCAGACAAAGGAGATTAATGTCCACAAGAATACCCAGAGTAAACTCCATGGAACTGGCAGGATTTGGTTGAAATTTATTAGACAAGGAAAGGAGAGAAAAAAAGGCACTTGAGCGTCTCAGAAATAATTACAGCGATAGTATCAAGGCAGAAATTGGGTATGTCACCGAGAATATTAGCATTCATTGTGGGCCGGATATGCACGAAACCAAATGTCTACATAAAATACACAAATTAATTTCCAAGTAAAATCTTCAAAACTGTAAAGGACATACATATTTTACTACTCAAAATAACTTTTGTGATAGATATTGACTTCAATATCTTACACATAATCCCAAAGTGAGTGGACACCTCTCTGATTCTTTGCAGAGCAACAGGATTGCCTCACTGCTTGGATTCCACAATGGCCTTAATAAGCACTAAGCTTCCTCCCAACCTTCATGAGAACTCTCCAAGTCCCTCTGCTCTTCTATTCCTGAGCTCTCACATGCTCTCCCTGTTCAATACTAACACCCAACACACCCGTGAACTGTTCTTTCTATCAGATTTCTCTACATATCCAATCACACTAAGGTTTTGCCATTTTAGTAGCTTTATTGAAGCTGAGACTTCAGATGAGTTGGTGAATGGTTCATACTGAGCCTGACAAACTTCCCCACTTAGGTTCCTCTTCTTCCTACCTCAGGCACTCTAGATCAGAAACCATAGAAAATCCTACCTTTGATTCATTCAAATTAGCCTCACTTCCTTCTCTAGAACCTTAACACAGTCTGACATCCCATATCCCACAGAGACTCAACTACTAACAAACTGCTAATCAAGTTTCAACTTTTTCCAAAATCTGTTGTTCAAGTATAAGGCCATGTTGTAAAAGATTTTATTTTATTTTATTTATTTATTGTTTGAGTTGGAGTCTCGCTCTGTCGTCCAGGCCACAGTGTAGTGGAGCGATCTCGGCTCATTGCGACTTCCGCCTCCCGGGTTCACGCCATTCTCCTGCCTCAGCTTCCCGAGTAGCTGAGACTACAGGCGCCCGCCACCACACCCTGCTAATTTTTTGTATTTTTTAGTAGAGACGGGGTTTCACCGTGTTAGCCAGGAT
>NW_012109808.1:5360634-5369848 GCF_000951045.1 Mandrillus leucophaeus | reverse complement strand
TTTTTTACCTGCCAAAATTTCAGGTAAGTTTGTACAGGCTTTACAAATGTGAATTATATGTGATTTGATGTATCTTACTTACATGTTTTGCAGAAGAATAAGGCACAGTATTGGATAGCTTCTCCCCTCAGACTGTTGTATTTCACAGGATGTATTCTTTTAGTTGAATTTTTCTATCATTTATTATGATAACCTTCACATTCTTCACAATAAAGAGATAATTATCTGTTAACCTAGTATCTAAGGTAAAAAGCCCTAACCTGTAGGCAGAAATTTTGTTATAGGATCTATAGGAGAACTGGATAATAAATGATATCAATTTGAGTTTTTATACTTTGTGTCTCTCCTCAAATTTGCTATGAAAAGACTTAGGCTTTAAAAAAGGAACTTATCTACTCAATCATTCAGCCACTCATTCATTTAGTCACTCGAGTTATTAAATAATTACTGTGTTCCATGGGCTGCATTTAGAGCTGGGTATAAACGAATAAATAAAATATAGTACTGACAGAACTCTAAGTGGGTGGAGAAACACAGATTGCGAGTAGGGGGTTTAAATTTTGTCTTTGCATCTTATAAATTGCAAGATTTTCCTCCTTTAAGTAATTTAGCACTCAGCCTTTAATCTCTAAAATCAGGAACTTTATATCAATTATTTAGGACTTTTGTGAAGACTAAATGTGACCATGTTAAGCAAGTGCCTGACACATAGCAGGCGCCTAACATATGGTAGCTATTCCTAATAAGATAAGACCGTTTGGAGAACAAAATGTTGTTCTGGAAACTGAGTAGAGAGTGATTTAGTGGCAGGTAGAATCACGGATTGAAGTCATGACACTTGACGTAGTTTTTAAAACCAGACTCAGAAATAAGCCAGACACAGAAAAAAATCTATTAGATAATTTTACTTATATGTAGAATCTTTAAAAAAAGTCAAACGTACAGAGCTAGAGAATAAAACAGTGGTTCCCAGAAACAGAGTGATGTATATTGAAATGGGTAAATATAGGAAAAAGGATAGAAAGAAACAGATCTGTAGCATCAACAAGTCTAGAGATCTAATGTACAACCTGAGGACTGTACTTAATAAAATGATACTGCATTAAGATCTTTGTTAAAGAAATAGATTTTAGCTGCTTTTATCACCCAAAAGGTAACTATGCGTGATGATGGATATGTTAATTGCTTCACTATAGTAACCACTTTAGTACCTCTGTATATCCCAGAATGTCATATTGTAAACCTCACGCATATACAGTAAAATCTGTTAGACAAACAAACACAATTTTTGAGATACACATATAGAAGAAGGTGGTAGCATTTCCAGGCAATACGATTGCATGTGTGAAAACAGGTATGAGATTTTCCCAGTTCATGTAAAATAATCTATTCTGTTTTTAAAAACAAAAGTGGGAAATAAAAAAAACCCTGAACTCTCAATTTGGAGTAATTAAAACATTAAGATTCAGGAAAGTTTAAAATCTAGTATTGGGTTTATTACATTTAGAATAAATTATGACTATAATTTACAGACCTTTTTGCATTTCTTAGTATAGAATTTTTCCCAGAAAAGAGTATAGTAAAATATACTTTGTTATTTTTTTAAATTATTTTTTGGTTATATCTACTCACATCTTTAAAACAACAACTATATGATTTCTAAATATTAGAAAAGAACTTTTTACTTTCTTTTACAGGAAAAATATGGGTGGAAAATTTACTCAAGAAAATCTTTAAAAATGTTAAAAATATATACAAATATACTCCCAAAGAACAGATGGGACTAATTCTCCAGAATTTCTAAATTAACCTCACATTTGCTATTCCTACAAAGTTTAGGGTTGCAAATTCTACCAGAAGTGGAGCGGGTGGAGAGACAGTTGGAAGAGTAGCATGAAGCATTGTGTTGAGTCAAACATCAAGGTAGACATTGCTGTGAAGCCTTCGTGGATGTGATTAACATTTACAATCAATTGACTTTATTATTTTATTTATTATTATTATTAGTTTTTGAGACAGAATCTCCCTGTGTCACCCAGGCAGGAGTGCAGTGGCATGATTATGCCTCACTGCAACCTCCACCTCTCAAGTTGAAGCGATTCTAGTGCCCCAGCCACCTGAGTAGCTGGTACTACAGGCATGCACCACCACGGTGGGCTAATTTTTGTGTTTTTAGTAGCGACATGTTTTCACCATGTTGGCCAGGCTGGTATCAAACTAGTGGCCTCAAGTGATCTGTGTGCTGCGACCTACCAAAGTACTGAGATTACAGGTGTGAGCCACCGTGCCCAGTCAACAATCAATTAACTTTAAATAAAACAGAGTCCCCTCCACAATATGGGTATACTTCATACAATCAGTAGAAGGCCTTGAGCATAAAAACAAGGGTTTCCAGAGGAAGAAGAAATTCTGTCTTAAGTCTGAAACACAGAAATCCTCCCAGTATTTTCAGGCTGCTGGCTTATGCTGAAGAATTTAGACTCAAGTTTGCAACATCAATTCTCACCTCGATTTATCAGGATGAATTTCCAGGCTGCTTGTCTGCCTTATGGGTTTCAGTCCTGTTAGCTATCAAAATCACATTAACCAATTCTATAAAAAGGTCTCTCTATATAGAAAGATGATAGATAGGATGGATGGATGGATGGATGGATGAATGGATGGACGGACGGACAGATGGATGGATGGGCCAGATACCTATATATATTGGTTCTGTTTTTTTTTTTTTTTTGAGAATCAGAACTCTAATATCCACTGTAATGTACACAAAAAAAGATCAATTTTTCAATATCTACAGCTTTAAATAAGGCTAGACTTGACAAGCATATTTCAGAACAACTGAAGTCCTTAAGAAGTATATTGAGTAAGAGAAAATGCACCATGCAGGAAATCACAATTCAGCCCTTCTTTATTATCTGCATCACTCACCAGCTCTGTGACTGTCACCCTTCACTACCTAAATACAATTAGCTGTAAAATAACAAAAATAAATTTGCTCATCGCCACAGGTTTTTCCTGCTCTAACATTTCCTAATATCTATGATCCATCATTGGTAATTGTCATCTCTAGAAGGACCATAATATACAAAAACTCCCAGTAACACAAGGCTGGAATAGGTAAGCATATGATTGAGGAGAGATATTTTCTAAACATAAGGTAAGAAATAAACTTGTAAGGAATTCGAAGTCCCTATGTATGAGGCATGCATAGGAATCTGAAATAAATTTAATTGGTTCATTAAAGTGAAACATACTATAGAAACCCTGGTGCCCATCTGGCCCAGATGAAGGCTTTTGTTGTTGTTTTTCATTTGTTTGCTTGGTTGATGTGTCAGCTGTAGCTTGTTCAGTGACTGTTGCTGTCTGAGATGTAAGGATTTCCGGCTCTGTGTTTCTGTTGTGTATTCATATCAGGTCCTGGTCTTTTTGACCATTTGTATGTCTAGTTACACAATAACATTGGCCAAGAATCTGGGTTTCTCCAGAAATGTGGTTTTAAGAACTATTAGAAAAGTTTGCTGTGCCTGATACTGAGGTTATTTATATCATCTTCAGGGTTAGGGAATGGCTCTAACATGACCCAGTAATGCTAGGATTTAGAAATTTAGTAAAAAAAAAGATCCATAGTATTGAGTTTACCTGCCTAGAACCTAGTAACAATAATTTTACCTCAGTTGTACCGTATAATGATGGAAACATAGTAATAGTAGTGGTAATAATAATAACAAAGTAGAAGGATATCATATATTCATTCCACCAATGACAATAACACATAGACAGAAGTTAGAAATTGACTACCATCACAGAATACATTCTCATGTGTTGGATTGGTTCAAGGGAAAGTTACAAAATCTGATGTCCCTGATGAAATCACATCCTTAGAGTAAATCAAATGAGACTTTAGGTCCTGAATTCTCTGGTCATGCATTTCTGGACTGTATGCTTCAATGTTACTCTTTCATTAATGTTAATAGATTTGTAGTACAAAGTGTGATCCCCGGCCCAGCAGCAGTGGCGTCACATGGGCACTTCTTAGAAAGATAAATTGTTGGTTCCCATCTCAGACCTACTGAATCAGAAAATGGGGGTAAGGTTCAGGAATCTGTGTTTATAAAAACCCTTCAGACGACCCTGACTAAAATTTGAGAACCAGCACACCAATTTACGCCTAAATCTACTTTACCAATAAATATTCTTCTGTTTAACATCTTCAGAGAAACCTACCTTCCTATTCTTGTATGCATCTAAAGATGGAACCTTACAGAGAAAAGCCAAACAATCAGATAAACAAACAAGGCAAACAAAAATAAGCCAGTGAAGGAATTCCAAAATGTGCATGTGGAAACAATGTTGCTTTTACTTCTATGACTGGAAATTGTGTTTACAGTAAGAGACCTGTGGCTAAATGAGGTTCCTTCCCCTGTGATCTCAGAATCTGAAATATGTTGTTTAATACTTATTCATCTTAGGCTTCCCCAGGCAGCTAGTGTGAAATCAAAAGGACTGTAGGCATCTTCAGACACTGCAGACCTAATATAGGTAATTCTAATGTTCCTTTTCCCTTTTTATCTTTATACATCTTCATTACTAATCCACTAGTTCAAATGCTAGCTGTAGAGGTTGAGAAGAAGGCATTTATTTAAATCCAAATTCAAACAAATCTTAGGTAGTTAGAATCAGTGCTGAAAAAAAAAATAGAGATAAAAGGCCATTTGGCATCTTGATTAAAATTAACCAGAAATAATAGAATGTCTAGAGGAAGGAATAATATAAACACATAGTCTTAATTTCCTATATCCAAATTATTCAGCAATTTGACTGCACTTCTCATTGATTTTCTGTTATAGGGACAGGAGACAATTTTGGAAGGATCAGAACTATACCACATACCAAAGATAATGCTTCAAGCCCTTGATTCAAAATCTTTCATGTTTCCAAACAATCTATAATTAAAAGTCCACCTCCCTTCAATTCTAGAAATAATTTCATAATGCAAATTTAATTGACTGTTATTAGCAGGACCAGATTAAGTAGCTTGTTGTGGTCATGATGAGTTTATCTGTTATGCTTATAATTAGGACTCCCACAGCCAATAAGCCCAGAGGGCCTCAAAGCCCACAGTCAACCCCTGTTGCCAAGAGCCACTTACACATTCTTAAATCATCAAGTGTCTATTCCTGCCGCCACCGAGAGTCACCACCCCCTGCTTTCCTCTTTATATTTTTAATCTAGCATGTGGATTAATTTGCTTTCTGAGAACCTCAAGGGGCTAAAGGCTTCATGCATGGACCTATTTGCTCTTCTCATAAGAATGCCAATTGCTATGAGAAGCTGGAGCTAGAAACTGGGGGCTGGGGACTGGGATTACTGCACTAATACCCCCAGACACTGAGAAGTCAGGCAGCCTGCTGAAATGCTAGTTCTTGAGGAGAAACCATGCCTTCTCATTTTAATTTTATTGTTATCATTGCTGTGATTGTAAGCAACTTTATTCATACCTTCATATATTTTGCAGCTTTCCTCTTTCTTCTTTTGACCCTCCTCTGAGAATAGATAAAGCCTATTTTTCTCGTTCTGTATTCCAAAGAGAAGCTGAGTTATATGTCTGTTAAAAGTAATGCCTTTTTAGGAATAGCTCACACATACTTTAGAAAAGCTGCAGGGTCAATTTGAATGTTATTCAGACACCTTCAAAGACTGCTGTAAACAACTGTATTAAGACTTATCACTGGTTTAGTATGCACAGTAAACTATCTTCATATAGAGACAATGTTAATGCTTTTTGGTTTTTGTTTTTGTTTGTTTGTTTTGTTTTTTTGGTTTCCAGCAATTAGGAAGCTTTAAAAATCCTGATGCCTGGTTCACATTCTAGATCAATTGAGTAACAAAATCCAGTGGAGGACTCAAGCATCAGAATTTTTTTAAAGCTTCCCAGAAGTTTCTAAAGGTAACCAAGGTCGAAAAGCACTGGAAAGTGATTCCACGTTAATCCCTTAAGAATAAACAGCACAATATCAGGTGGGATGTGGTTAGAGTCTATAATCTATTACATTTCCAAAAAAATTCTTGGATTGTGATTAAAGAACTAATTATTAATAATCAGGATTAGAAGTAGTCAATAGAAAGACTGGAAAGGAGATTGTCTGCTTAGTTCAGGAGGCTTCTGTAGAATGTACCACCCCCTCCCTTTTTTAAGGAACAATTTACGTTACCCATTAACTACTTTACAGAGGGTTTTTCTCACTTAGAAAAATATCTTATAGAAGTTCTGTCACTTATTATTCATGTGATTTTAGGCAAGTCTTCTAATCATTAAAAGGAGCTAATATTACTACCGGCTTCATAATGTTGGTGGGTTTAAGAAGATAACTCTCGTAAAGCAATTAGCGCCGAAAAAAAGCTGGCATAAAATAAGAACCCTACAAACATTAACTATTATTATCAGCATGAACCCAAGTCAGGTGTTTTGGGTATGGAGACAAATATAAAATGTGTTTTTATGTTTTGATTCTAGCCACTGAGTAATTATTATTCTTAATTTAACCTGTCAGAGAAATGCACTAAGATATTTTATGATTCATTTATGGAGTATAAAGAAACATGGTCATTTGCTTTGTCTTACAGATAGTAATCTTTCAATAGGGTCCTTTTTTGGTTGATTTTCCCCCCATACTCTTTCCCCCGTACTCTAAGGTAAAATAACCTTGCAAAGAATGGTTTTGAGGCTGTCTAAGCAGAAAAACCTGTAGGGTACAAGATGGAGACTTTTGACCTGTTTTTTTGTTCATCTTATCTTAATAGGATTTGAGTAAGGATAGCTGATGTCTCTATCTACATCCTTTGAACGGTAGACAGGAGAGTGCAACAGTGCCTCATCCTAAGGCAATTCTAAAAATTCCACATCCTAGATTTAATTATTTATCAGGCTACTTCCTTTCCTAAACATGAAATAAAATGTCCCAGTTTCACCACATTAAATATGATAATCCAGGAAAAAAAGAGCAAAGTGATTTTTTAAAAAGAAAGAAACATTAAAAAGGAACTCATCAGGAAGCATTTCAGCAGCTACTTAAACAGGAATATGAAAGTGTCTAGTCTAGAGTAAAAAGGTCTATCCCTCAGATTTTTAATTTCATCAAATGCCATTTTTATTACTTGAGAACATCCATATTTGACATATCTTCAGAAACTTGATGAATTATTTGATTAATTTTGGTACTCATGCGATGGCTGCCAAATAAAATACAAGAGGATTCAGTCTGTCTCCACAAATATTGTGTCTACCACCACAAATATTGCATGGCACAAACTTATACTAAAAAACATTTTTCGAAATTTAAATTTAACGGTGTGCTTCTTTAAATGTTTTATTCCAATTTAACCCATAAGATAAGATTTTCTGTTTTTAATAGAAACTTTGTAACAATTTTTATCAGTTGAAGGGTATTGCTTTTTCATTTAACTCGAATAAGTACAAAAGGGTGAACTCTTCAGAGACCATAAAATGCAATCATTTGATCAGATCCATTCTGTTGGCTAAAATCATGTTCTTAGTGAAGAATCAAGAAAAAAGAAGTTTACATTGACATAGTCTGAATTATGTTTTATTTTCTTTGATTTTTTTTGCCAGAATTACCTGCGTTGATGAACGTACATGCTGATGTTTTGTTTTGTGTTTTAATTTACAAAAGCATAATTTTTTTAATCTTAAATTTTCTGTGAGTAATCCAATTACATATTTAAGAAAAAAATCTGCAATTGATTCCTAACATATGCTTTATAATTACTGTATAGTACTCAATAAGTGTCCATTTCATAAAAGCTACCATGTAAAATAAAAAATGAAATAATTAAAAGAAGAAACTTTTACACTGAACTACAATTTGATATCATAAGAATATCAATGTATGACAAGTATGCATTTTTGAGACCCAGCCTTTCCTTCTGCAGCGTTGTGACCTCAGGCAATTTATTTAATCAATTCTTGCCTCTATTTCTTCCTCAACAATAAAGATATCATAACAATACCTAAATCATAGGCTGTTTGTTAGAATTAAATAATAATAATTCACATGAAGTGAGGGCCTTGAAATAAAGTATGCTTCAGAAAATATTAGGTGCTGTTTCATTTATTAGTGTTAATTATCAAAGAATACTCTGAGAGAGTATTTCCAATACATTTCTCTTCATCAGTGAGCCCAATTGTTGATATTCTGGCTATTTCTATATGGGGTATTGCAGGTCTGCAGAGAAAACAACAATCTAATTATAGTCAACAGTTGAAACCTCCAGGAGTTGCATACTATGGAGCAGAAAAAAGTAAAACATGAGCTTGATAAGGTGGTATTACCTGAAAATTGTTTCTAGTAGATTCTATCCACTGATCTTCTCAGTGGACTCTTTCCTGTAATTGTCAGACACGATTGACTCTAACAAAGTAAATATCTATAAAGTTATTTAGAATTTTCTTTAATACAGAATGACCCACATAGCTGAAAATTATAAAGAATAGCTGAATCCACATCAAGAAATGATAGTCATAGAGTTATTATGTAATTTTTATACATTATCATAACCATGATTTTATATGAAATCCAGACATGTCATACTGTACTAATTACAAATTTATTTCTTACGAAATTAGTACTTTTTAAAAACTACTGGTATTAGTTCAATTTTTCTCCTCTGTTCAATTTTGGATACTGTGTTTACCTCGTTTTGTCTCATATCTTTTTATTAAACAATTTCACTTCTCTGTATCAGGGTCCTGATTACTTTTCTCAGAAAAACATTTGTATTTGTTTAACTGCTTAATTAAAAGTTTGTCAGAGCAAAATTTCATTTTTAAATTTAAAAAAGTTTCCTTTAAGCATGAGTTTTTATCAATAACGTTGTTAAAAAAGGCTTTGTTTTTCTCCTATGTACCTTGAAAACACCATTTACATTTTAGATAAGCAATTTTTGTTTCATTTTATCTCCTACTCCCTCTCAACCTCCGCCCCCTGCCATACTTCCCCTCTCCCTTACTCCCTCCCCACTACTTTCCTTCATTTTTTTTTTAAAATAGATTGCCCAATTCATAAGCTCTAGCTTTCATGTGACCTTGGGTGCCTCTTAGCTGCTGTGGCTTTGTGATATGCATTTTCTCTTCGTTCTGAACACTCTGTGTGCTCTGATTGTGACTTCTTTGTTCTGACTCCTTCTTTTAGTAAAA
>NW_012109808.1:5310862-5356044 GCF_000951045.1 Mandrillus leucophaeus | reverse complement strand
GATGTTAGAGTGTCAATTTTAGATCTTTCCAGCTTTCTCTTGTGGGCATTTAGTGCTATAAATTTCCCTCTCATAAAGCCTTTAATAGTGACAAAATAACAATAGATTAATAATTTAGTGAGCTGGTACCCAATGTATCAATGTGTGTACATTCATTAGCATATTAATCTGCACAACAAGTTGATGGAATGGTGACTTTCTTAATTTTTAGTCTCCGTTTCATATGACAGGTTATAGCATCCATCTTGTAATAGTAAACTCAAAATTTGAACACAAGTAGTATGACACCAGTGCCTGAGTTTTTTACATTGACAATGTGATATCTTCCCACTGAGAACATTTAAACTGTCTTCACACCTGTATTACTCCTCAAAGTTTCCTTTGTCTTAAACAATCCACTGGGAAAATAAAACTGTTATCCTTTAAAAATTGAGTAAAGTCTTTTTCTTCTGTGTTGCTTTTGTATTTGACAAAACCTAACTGTACACATTGTTATCCGCTCATTCATTCATTCGTGTATTCAGTAAAGACTTATTTTGGGCTTACTATGAGAATAATGCTTTGTTACTTCTGCCACTTTGAGAATTTCAGATTTTATTATTTCTATTTTGTACTAAAATGAAACTCCACAAGTGCTGATTAAGTGAACAGTTTCTATAAGAATGATTTATAAAAAGTGCTCAGAAGTGTGACTGTGGGCCTTCTACTTGGTACCAGGTGTGCCGACTGTTTTAGCTCATCAGATCTTCTTTCCTGGATAGTCCAATTCCTTTGCCTTATGGAAAACGTTTTTTTTTTCTTTTGCTTCTGGCTTGTTTTTCTGGTTGACTCCCTTCCCTCTCTATTGCTTTTTTATACTGCCTTAGGTGTAGTAAAGTTTATATTATAAGTGCCAAAGGAAGTTCTTGTTGAATCATGAGTTTTCCTTGTGCAAAAAGGGAGAGTGAGTATTGTTATAACAGTAGGATCTATTCCTCACAAGGCCTCGTGTAAGAGCTAGAGAATTGGCAGCATTATACAGTCCATAGTGTGATATTCAATGTCATGAAGAAAAAAAATGGCCTTTCATGCATTAGGGGATCAGAAAACTGCATCAGGTTCATGGCAGAAACACTAGCCTCCAGACTGCCACTTAAGGATAAGCTCACTGTGAGAATGTCAGCACTACTTGTTTGACAAGGTTTTTGTAGGAGAGTTTTCCATTCTTGCTGGTTTTTCTGGAGTCAGAATGTACCCTGCACTGTAGGAACACAACTACTTTCACAAAAGAAAGAGAAAGAGTATTGCAAAGTGGACAATTGTGATCCATTTTGTTTAGATTTGTTCAAAATGTATTGCACCACAGCAAGAAATGTATTATAAACTTTGTTTAACTTGTGCTTCTATACATAGAGAAAAACCCCTCCCCCAGTATAGCTTTTGTTGTTCCTTGTGGCCTGTGTATTTGTGTCTTCTGCTTATTTCCAACTGACAACAAATGTCTTAGAGTAGTGCTTCTCAACTTGACTGTTTGTAAGAATTTCCTGGAGAATTTGTAAAAACAGATTACTTGACTCTCCCCACAGAGATTCTGATTTCATAGTTCTGAAGTGAGGCCTAAGAATTTGCATTTTGGCTGGGCACAGTGGCTCACGCCTGGAATCCCAGCACTTTGGGAGTCCGACGTGGGTGTATCATGAAGTCAGAAGTTCAAGACCAGCCTGGTCAATATGGTGAAACCTTGCTTCTACTAAAAATACAAAAATTAGATTGGTGTGGTGGTGTGCTCCTGTAGTCCCAGCTACTCAGGAGGCTGAGGCAGGAGAATCGCTGGAACCTGGGAGGCAGAGGTTGCGGTGAGCTGCGATTGCGCCATTGCACTCCAGCCTGGTGACAGAGCAAGACTTTGTCTCAAAAAATAAATAAATAAATAAATAATAAAATAAAAATTGCATTTCTTACCAGCTCCCAGATGATATTGATGTTGCTGGTCTTGGAATCACATATCAAATAACATTGCCTTGGAGTCACTGAAAATTTAGAATTGGAATGAATCCTATAGATCATAGACCAGAGATATGAAGTGATTTGTCAAAGGCCACACATCTACGCTATTTAAATATTATAGTGTTTTCCATTATGCAATTCAGATGTTTTTATAAATTGACCATCATCACTCCAGAATTAACAGAAGAGTTGCTCTCAGCATGGTTTCTTTGGCACATGTAAGTCATTTACAAGATAAAATCAAGATAAAGTAGACTTTTATCTAATTCACACTTATAAATGTGATTTTGCCTTCTTACTGATTGTACAGACAGGTTTAAAACAGTCTGTACAATCAGTGAAAAGATACAAATTGAGGAATTCATTTTCTTCACTTAACACTGTCTTCAATGTACATGGTGGTTATAACATCATCCAGAGATTTAAGTAAAAGTCTATTACACGTGACTATCTTGTTTCTTTTCTTCATCTTGCACAAAATGTTTAAAGCTAGTTACAGCTACCTAATTATACTCCACTTTGGTGGAACAGGAAAGGCTTCCAACAGGAAAGTTTTCCATATACCTTAGACAAGTTGAAAAACTGGCAACATGTTCGATTTGCACAAAGCAATCATGGCTGAATAAAAATCACCTATAATTCCTGTCTAGTAAATAATTCTGCTCTAGAGTAGGAAGAATGATATGTCCTTGGCACTCGGTCCTGGTGATGTATTTTATCATGTCTTACCTGGAAAGGTCTCTAAGCTGTGGCAGACATATATTTTTTGCCTCTTTCTTTTGACAATGTGTCTTCTTCTTTTTTCTTTTCCTTTTTTTTTTTTTTTTTGCCTGAGTCATGCAAGTTAAGTTTTCAAAACAATTTATATATATTTTTCTTCCTGAGATGATAAAAGCAAGTTTTTGACTACTGAACATTTTTTAAGGAAGACTACAGGGGGAAAAAGCCTCACATAATAGTGAGAGATGCCAGAGGAAGGCCATGCCTTCTACAGATCCATGTATACTGCACTAATGGTGAATAAAGAAACCCAAGAAAGCTAATAAGAAGAGATAGAAAAAGAAGGAAGGGTTAATTTGTAAGCCTCCATGAGAAATAATCTAAAATATTGTTCAAACTTAAGAAAAATCTAATTAAAGGAAGAATAGGGGTATGATGACAGATGAAAGGAATTTGAAAGCAGGGAACACTGACATTTCAATAGACAATTTACTGTCAAGAAGAATAATTTTGCCTGGCAGGTAATACTAAAACAGAGCAAAACACAGTGATATAATATCATTTTAGAGAAAGCATGTCAACACAAATATGGTAAGTCACAAAACTCTTGAGAGAGAGATAACCTGCTTGCCACTGGGAATGCAAGTTTGCCTGTCCATTGATATCACTAGATAGGAATGTTATGGTCACACTTTCTGGATAAGCATACATCAGTGTATCCATAGTTAGTACAATCTGCATTTATACTTCTTAAGAAACTGTACTGAAAAGAAGGAATTTAATTGTAACTCATGCATGTGCCACAAATAAAAATTCTGTGTTTAGTGAAACAAAACCCATGATTTGATGCATGGTTTAAGTACTCTAAATGGAATATAAAAGGGAGGTAAAATTGAACTTATAAAATGTAAGCTTAATGAAGATACATTTAAGAGAAGAGACAAAAGTTTGATTGCAAATTTAAATGTCTTGTTTTTGGACATACTGGGTGTATCAAGGCAGTATGACTTGCAATATGACTTGGGTGTATCAAGCAATATGAGTTTTCTTGACTCAAGAAAAGTCAAATGCATTAAAGTTTTAGAAGAATCTTGAAAACAACACTGAGAAAGCATTACTATCCATCCCTCCAGGTAGCTGCATAGATTAATATTTTTAAATCCTTCAGGAATGAGTATAATGGGTATTTTCAATTCTATTTTTCTATTTCAGCACACAGTGCAATAATCGTTTTCTAATTATTTTAATGAGTTCATGGTAATAGTAATAAGGTTCTTTAAAATGTAACACACAAAAAATTAAAATAAAATTTTAAGATAAAATACACATCTATGAGTCCATAGTGATATAAATAATTGAATGATTAAATAAATGGAAGAGAATAAATCATTCTTACAGAAGAATTCCAAATAGTATACATAAATAATCTCCCCTCAAAGAGGTGAGCCTAATCCCACTATATTAGTTCTCATGCTGCTAATAAAGACATACCTGAGACTGGGTAATTTATAAAGGATAAGAGGTTTAATAGACTCACAGTTCCACATGGCTGGGGAGGTCTCACAATCATGGTGGAAGGCGAAAGAGGAGAATGGCACATCTTACATGTCAACAGGAAAGGCAGCATGTGCAGGGGACCTCCCCTTTATAAAACCATCAGATCTCATGAGACTTATTCACTATCACCAGAACATCACGGGAAAGCCCCGCCCCAATGATTCAACCACTTCCCACCAGGTCCCTCCCACGGCGCGTGGGAATCAGGGGAGTCACAATTCAAGATGAAATATCTGGGTGGGAACAGGGACAAACCACATCACTCACTTTTCTTGAGTATGGGCTGGGCACACTACTTGCTTTCAAAGGAAAATAATAACTTTACATTGGAGAGGAGCTTGGCAAAAAACCTGTTGCCCAAGTGATCAAGGTTAGTGTCACCATGATGTCATGTAGATATTATGTTACCCTGACACGATGCTGTGAAAACGCACTTTACTTTTTGTGATAGTCTTACCAAAAGCTCTAACCCTAATCTAATCATGAAAAAGAATTGTATAAATCTAAAGTGAGAAATAGTCCACAAAATATCAGATCAGTAATTTTCAAACTGTTGAAGTCATGCAAAATAAAACAAGACAGAGAAAGCTGGAAGGAGAGCACATGAAGGAGACATAATGATTAAATGTTATGCCAAAGAAAGGTTTTAGTTGATGGGAAAAAGAAGTTCTCTTTCTCTCTGATCTCTCCTTTTAGATACAAGCACATATTTCCCGTGCTCCAACACAAACACGATCAATAGTACACTTACGATATGATAGCCTATTAGAATAATGCAAATAATTTATATAAGAAAAAATTAAACATAACAAAAATTTGTAGTATCTATTACATGTATCGAAAGGTATAAAAGGCACA
Organism: Mandrillus leucophaeus; assembly: GCF_000951045.1. Lineage (NCBI taxonomy): Eukaryota > Metazoa > Chordata > Mammalia > Primates > Cercopithecidae > Mandrillus > Mandrillus leucophaeus. Next base: position 5,350,923 of record NW_012109808.1, on the reverse strand, counting down.
GAATGAATATTTTTTCTTGTGCATAAAAGTATGTTATTCCTATTCAAATAAATGAGAAATGCAAAGCAATAGTAGTGGAAATATTATGGTTTAAAAAATTTTGGCAATCTATTTTTTAAAAATGTATATGGCAAAATAAAGAAGTAGATAAAGGGAGAAAAATAAGATTATTAAAGAAATTTGAAAGATAAAACATTTCCTTCCAGATATCCAGAATTAAGAAATCTACATTGTTTAAAAGGAAAAGACAAATTTACAAATGCTAGTTGAATAAGATTGAGAAATGGAGCCATGCTTAGAGAGAGTTGAAAAATTTAGCAATTGCTGTCATGAAATAAATGAAAATAATAGATTCTATTCTTAAATAAATAATTTTGAGGCAATTGATGTTCATACGGAAAAATTAAAATCTGATTATCTCACACGACATAAAAATAAATTTTAGCTGTGCTAATGACATAAATGAACATAGTCAATCTTTAAATGTATTAGAAGAAAACAATATCTTTATAATATAAGTAAAGGAATAAAACACTTAGGAAAAATAAATGCAAAAATAATACGACTAAAATGTTCAAGTAAAGAATAATAAATTTTCTGCATTATATTCTTCAAACATGTATCTCCATGTTTATATCCAGAACATACGCAGAGCTACTAAAATAAGTGACACAGGAAACAGGTATCAGGTGCCAAAGGTCCGGGCTACAGCGCCTGGACTTGACTTCAACTGTATTCTGAAATCAGAGGGTTCCAGGAGCTCCGGGAAGCCAGGGAGCGGGAGCAGGCACTTCCGAGCCTGTGGGGGAAGTGGGGCTTCCTGAACCCTGAGAACGCAAGGATGCCTCGTCCAGAGCCCCGACTGGCGACAGTACCTGCGCTGAGGAGCACTGGACTCCGGCTCCCTCCAACTTGGTAGGGGATGGGGCTCCCGCCTGCTCCTAACCCCTGGTAGCTCCCCACAGCCTCCACCAGGCCTGCCCTGGGGCAGCTGGTTTCCTCACAGTGGCCGCTTCAGATGGGCCCCTGCTGCCACCATAAACGTATATTTGCACATATGCTTTTTCAAAACCACCTTGTTGCTCATGAATGTAAAAGTGTCTTCACTGCCATGAATTCTAGATTGATTGCTCAGTCTTGTTTTCAACATTATTTACAACAGGAAGCCTACTGTTCTCGTTTACCTTTCATTCCTGTGAACTAGCTGTTTCTTCATGTACCCGGCTCTAGGTACCTCCTTGTCGCTGCTCTTAGATCCTCATGAAACAATGCTTGCTTCCACATTCTTTGGTGCCAATCAAATCCTGTTTGTCATGTAAATTATCTCTTGAGGGTCCATTGATGTTTTCAGATGTTTTCTCCATATCTGAGTCTTTAAAAACTCTTCCTTCTCTCATGGTTTGCTGCCCTTTATAGTCTGTACTGTACAAAGTTGTGTTTATTATTTTTCTGTTATTTGTTACTTTATTTTGTTTGTTACCTCTTCAGAGTTTGTAAAGTCTTGGTGACAGGAAGCAGGCTTATACTTCTTTATAGACTTCATTGTACCTGACACAGTAGTTCTTAATAGATGTGTTTTTAAAATGCATGCTGGTTCTCCAGTAAAACAGAGACATCTGTAATTGTGGAGGTTCTATTAGGCTCCTGAGTTATGATAATACCCGTTTCTATACAATTAACAATTCCCCAAATAATAAAGAACATACTCAAGGAGTTTGTATTTTAATGCAAGTCTCCATTTACTGATAGGACAATAAACCATGTTTGCCTCTCAGTAAGATATGATATGTTAGAAATCTCTTAGGCAAGTAAGTATTCAATTCCAAGAACAAATATCTCCAGTACAAACAAATCATCCTTCCATTGATTTCAATATAAGTTAACGCCACTGCTCAAGGACGGCCTGTTGAGGGAAGAAGAGCTGCCAGAATTCAGCTAATCCATCATAATACTGGCTAAAGCCCCTAAATATATTCTACTGAAGGAAAAAAAAAATGGCATTTCAGGAAGATTGCAGGCAAAGATTTCTTTCTATTTTATTTGAAATAATTTGTTTCACTTTTCACAGAGAAAACATTGTTCTCTTGCATGGATTTCGTATTGTAGATGATTTTCTTCAAAAAATCCAAGTAGAAATTTGAACCTTTCTAGCTGTTGGTTGCAAAAATCTGTTTTTCAGGATCTGATGTTCGCGTGTTCGCAAATCCAGTGTCAGACCCTGGAAATTGTCCTACGTGGAATTATCTACATAATTCATAGTTCTCTTTTTATTTTCTGTGGTCCACTGAGTCTACTTTGAAATTAATGGAGGTTTGGAACTTGCATCAAGTGAGGCAGTTAGAACTAGTCCAGATATAAATCCCAGAGAAAATAGTCATCATTGCATTTTTTTGAATATTGATAACTGAATAACTTTGAGCTATCAGATGCTTCAGAAGAAAGAATCAAGGCAGTCTTTGTTTTGGATTTGTTTCCAGTTAGGTAAGTGAATTTACTTTAATGATAAAATGAATAAATCCCAAACTGAAACTGCACTAACTGTTATTACCAGGGAAACAAAGTATCTTCATTGCCATTTGGTGTTTGGCAGGGTGAACAACATCTTTGGTGAAGGCTTTCAACAAAGAGCCTCAGCAGATAGAGGAACAGATAACACAAACAAAATAAAACTAAATATGGGTGAAATAACCAACATAAGAAGTTTTAAGTTTACATTAGATATAATAATATTACTTTTGATCTTATGTAAATGGTAACTATTTCAAAATATTTTTCTTCAGTGGTATAAGCATCATAATCTATATTTAGAGCTCAGTGACATTAATGAAGATATTATAATAACATACATAAATAAAAACATGAAAAATTTAATGTTCACAAAATTGAGTCAGAGAAATATGTTATAAAACAAACATTTTTAAAGACTACTAAGTTTGTATTTCATGCTTTTATTTATGTAATAATTTTCCCTTATTATAAGTATTACAATAAATTTACACAAATGTTTTTGTAATGTGTGTCAAGGACACAAATGGACACGCACAAACACAAATACAAATAAGAAAGGGATTAGAATAGATTTCTGGATGTAGCTAAAAGAAACATACATGCGAAAGAATACCATTAAAATGCATTTGAAAGAATATCATTAAAAGGTATCTTGAAAAGATTTTAACAAATATTAATGATGTAGCAGTATTGTTAATGTCCATGTTATATAATCTCCTCTAAAATGTATAAGTTCCACTTACACACACACACACACACACACACACACTTCTTGCTACAACTCTTTTCCAATTCTGCATGTCTTTCTTCGCATTTGCGTCTTTATGTGGAATACCCTCCCCTCCCTTTTTTAAACAATTCTTCAGTGAACTAAAAGTGCTACTTACACTTTATAGAGTATTTTATATATCTTCTTCTCAAGGAAGCTTTGCACATTCTGCTCACCTCTAAGTCAAATTTAGATTCCTTCCTAGATCTTCACAGAGGACCCGTCCATAACTTCAGCAGGAGCTGATTGTTTTATTACTTTACTATCTCATCCACTAAACTAAATGTCTTGAGTAGGTCTTATATCTCTGTTCTCTTGCTGTTCAGCTCAGTCCTGGGGAAGAGGGTTTCATTCAATCAATAAATCTTTGTTAATTTCAGATTTAATTGAAGACTTCCTGTATTTATTCACTCTTCTCGTAAGGAAAATGACTTTTAAATGTTTTTTAATTAAACTGTGTAATTTATGTATACAATGAACTGATCTGAACAAACTCACATATAACCATTATTTTTTGTGTTAATCTCCATGAATATAATTACTTTATTTGCTATCTCCAGCTACCCTTTGAGAAAAAAGTGAGAACAAAAATGATGCATTGTTGAAAACTAGGTGCTATGAATATTTTATCCCAAAGCACACCTGCAACAGTTCTCTGAATTAAGTTTCATTGCAATCTGCCAGACAATTTGTATATCAACTAAACTTCTAAGCCCGCACACTATCTCCTCTAAAAGTCTTCCTTGAATGACTTGAACCAATTAATGGGTCATCTCTGAATTGTACAGCCTATACGATTTTTACCTTAACATATCATTTCATATTATTCATTGACTATAAATATATGAATATTATATCCTTATATGACTGTAATCTCCCTGAGGGCAGAGATAATGTACCGATAAATCTCTAATACTTCTTGTCATTACAAATTGGTATGCATGTGCTAATTTCAGTACTTTCAAAAGCTTTATTGAAAGAATGACAGTCTTTGCCTCACACTTACTCTTTGCTAAGATGTCTGCTAGGTATAAAAACAAACATGTAATCAAGCTTTAAAATGTATTAAGTGATAGATGCAGATTATTTTAATAGATGAATGTTATTCAAAACATAAAATCTTTCTTCATGGCATTTTGGAATCATTGTTCCATCCACACACAAGCACACACTTGTTTTGATTATCCATCATTCCTAGAATATATTGAACAAATAAACTAGTTACATGGTTTAACAATCCATATTAGTTTGCAAATGATCTCCACAGTCATTTTAAGCCATGCTTTGTTAATGGACTAAAATGTTGAATTCGATTAGAAGGGGGAACGTTTAATGATTCCTAGTTAATAATCAAATCTTGATCCTCTGACCTTTTATTCTTGTTTCTGAATTTTTTCCCTAGACACATTGACAGCTTTGAATGTGTTTCAGCACTCTACCGTGAATGATTATGCATGTCTCCAATCACAGGCATTCCTAGTTTTTCTGTTAAACTATATACACTCATTAAGCTCTAGAACTCACATTTTCCTACCAATATCAGCTATTTGGATGTCAATTGTGCCTGATCTTTCACTGGTTGTGGAAAAGGTAAGGTTCAGGTAGTTTGTAAATCTCCTCTTGAAATTTGTTTTTGAGCTCTTTGAATCCTGATGCAGGCTTGTCCCCTGTATTAATGACCATTAATTTTTCATCAACCTGTCCAATTTTGCTGTAATGTTTCTTCAAGAAATAATATACTTCAGACTTATGTATTATTTTATATTATTTTCTAATATTTCTTAAGAAATAAAATAGTCACATTTTGATATTGAGGAATTCAACATTATGTAGGTTAGTAATTTAATTATTTTTGACAATCATATCACTTTGTTTTATCTTAGAGGCTAGTACAAATGAAAACATTAAATCTAATAAATGTAACCATGTAAATTTGCTATATGAATATAGATTTGAGATGTATGGTTATGAAAATTTCTCATAAAGCACTTTGTAAATATAAGGACAAATTCTAACTAATAATTATGCGTGGACTCACAATTAGTAATATTTTGCAAAGAGAGAACAAGTGTACAATATCGAAAATTCAAATTTTACTTATGTTTACTGAAAAGAATTGTATCTCATTAATATTTATATATCTCTGACATATAAAAGAGGATCTAGATTGTGATACCTTACAAAACAACTAAATACATGTTCTTCAAAGTTCTGATATTTGATGTGTTAAATTTCTAATTACATGTATAGAATGTATACTTAATTTATTACTACATGTACATGATATTTTAGGAAATGACATATACGAATAAAATGAATACATTTCAAATGCATTAGATCTAAGGGCTAGACTTTGGACCAATTAAAATATGAGTGAAACATGAATAAAGATATTCTCTGCATTTGTCTTCTATGTCCCAGTTTAATGTAAGTCATGGTAAAGAAATGAGTCAGGTGAGAAAGTATCGACAGCATTTAGAAATATGGATTCTAAGAATGCCCCCTTCATTTCCTCCACCATAGCTTCTGTATGCAGAAATAAAAATAATACTAAGGAAATAGAAAGAAGCTATACTCAAAGGACTATGGCAACACGATTTCTACTGGAGCTTCCTTATTTTCCTGTTACTTCCTCTGGTCCATGTCAATTTCACTAACAATCTTTCCAAGAAAGACCAGTTTTCTATTCCAATAAAGAGCACCTAATTTTTTTCAAGAGCTGAGTCTTCTGTACTATCTTTGCAATATCATTTATTACTTGTGTGACTCTAAGTCACTTGCATATTGAACTTCATTTTTGTCACCTATAAAATAGGATAATAATACTGTTTTGACAGATCTCACCATGTGCCTGTATCTCACTGCATCCTGTGCAGATCTCTATCAGTATATTTAGCATTTTATAGTGGATCAAAATAATCTGCTTCTGTATCTATCTCTCACACTATATGCAAGGGCAGACACCATAATTTACTTTTTTAAAAAAAAACTGTAATATTTAGCTTAGTACAATGTATCTGACATCATGATCACTCAATAGATATTGGTTTAACTGAATGAATCTATTGTTAAAAATAGACAATGCATGTAAAAATAATTTTGCACAGCAAGTTTAGATTATCTCTCTTCTTAACTCTTATTCTTTTTTTAAATTAGAACTACTTGAACAGAAATATTTTATTTTAAAGACATGAAGATTTATCATGAGATAAACTAGCTACGTGAGGAATTGTAGCAATGAAAAAATGTTTAATCTAATTATGCAGCATTTAAAACATATCTCAGAGATTCCTCAGCCACGGGATCTATTTGACAAAGAATCTTCACATGGCATTTGTTCAATTAACGTCTTGAACGAATAAGTTAATGAAGAAATTAAGGAATACTCCTGCTTAATCCATCTCACTATCTCTTTACTGCAATCACAAAAGGTCTATTTTTCTTTTACATTGTCTCTTGCTTTAGCCCATAATTCAGCCTTGTTTTTTTTTTTTTCTCATATACTTTATGAGCCAGGAGCCTCCTTTTGCCTATTTTACCTATTGCTATCCACAGTTTGAATAGAATAATTTCAACCCATGTTACAATTTAAACATCTAACTATACGTTTCCTTTTTATAAAGAGGATGTCAGATTGTCTTCCCGTACCTAATTTGAAACCGAGTTTTTCTCATCAGTTTTTTAACTTGGGCCATAAACACACTCTACTTCCAAGGTTAAGAATCTCCTACCCATTCTTCAAATAACCCCTGGTTCCCATTTGCTGATTAGCATCTTCCACCCCACTTACTCCTGTGTAGCATATACACCTGACAGCAATAACTTAAGCTTACTCTGCGAGACCCTGGGGTCTAAGAATGTGTATTTTAAGTCCCAAGTTATAGAATCCAGCAGTGGCCAACCCAGAGATTCACTCCTTATCTATGAAGAACATCTGAACCTCTGACCCATTGCTTGAAACATGGGCCATGCAGGAGAGAGCGGCTCATTGTTTGGGTTAGATGGAGGTTGCTGGGTGAAGGGAGCTAAGTGAAAATTCTATATAAACTCCATGCTTTTCGCAAACAGTAGTGGTTCTGCTATCCAGCCTGCTGCTACTGGACTGTCCCCGCATGTAAGTACCCCCGAAACACCATACGTCTTGTTGGCTGTCTCCAAGTCTCTTCTTTGGCCTCTCAGACATGGTGCTATCCCTATTAGAGTCAAAAGGAGTCTGGCGTGACAAGTCCTAATGGGCACACCTTAGAAATTATAAGTCATCAAGAAACGTAGATTCCCAACAGCCTCTCAAAAACTCAAACACCTAGTGATGATTTATAATTAACAGAAAATATATGCATCTGAAATACATTAATTTTGTAGGTTGCTTGTAAAGGATCGGAATACCATTGATTGTTACAATAGTCTAGTCTTAAGAAGTTTCCATAACCAAGAAATTTCTCCATTTCTCAAACAAGAGGACTCTCTAGTCAAGGAAGTCTCTATTATTCTCCAGTTCTACTTCCTAGGTATCTTCACCATAAACCTCTTCACTGTCTTTTTTTGTTTGTTTGTTTGTTTGTTTTTTTTTGAGACGGAGTCTCGCTCTGTCGCCCAGGCTGGAGTGCAGTGGCCCGATCTCAGCTCACTGCAAGCTCCGCCTCCCGTGTTCACGCCATTCTCCTGCCTCAGCCTCCCGAGTAGCTGGGACTACAGGCGCCCGCCACCTCACCCGGCTAGTTTTTTGTATTTCTTAGTAGAGACGGGGTTTCACCGTGTTAGCCAGGATGGTCTCGATCTCCTAACCTCGTGATCCGCCCGTCTTGGCCTCCCAATTCACTGTCTTAAATTGTCCTTGAATGCTTCAGATGAACTAGGCAAAAGTGGCTCCCTTTCTTTCCAGCATTGCCTCCATCATCGCTTTCCTCTTTCTATGTCTGCTGCCAGCTTATCTGTTTCCTTTTTTTTCTTTAACCATTTTATTACAGTATGTTCAATACACAAAAACCTGTGGCTATTTAACAAATACAACATGATGCTTTTCTATTTCTTATTTTTCATTTTACTCAGCTTTCACAGAAGATGGGAACATTTTCTTTAGTAGAAGTTGTGGGACAGAGCTTAGTTAATTCACTCTCTAATTTCCTATGTAAAGTATATTCTACATTTATCATGAGATATGCTATCTATGGAATATGTCCACTCAGTTTTCAAGTATATTTTCAAAGCTATTTACAGAACATACTCATATGACACTAAAGAGAGACCATCAAGCATGGAGCAGAATCACAGATGCTGTATCCAAACACCAGAATTTCTTATCCTAGGTTTTAACCACACATTGTGAATTTTTCAAAATTTAACTATATTAGCATCTATTATGAAAATATACTGATGATTCTTATTAATTTAGATTAGTTGAAGAAAAACACAAGACAACCTGTTGAATTTCTCAACTTGTTAACAAATACAAGATCATTTCAACAAAGAAATCTTTTATTTTTTTCCCTTTGGAAACTGAATACATATTAGTCAAATTAAAACGCCGATAAGAGAACAAAAATCAAAGAAAGACTGGAATTTTTCATTATTTTTATGTCTCTTAGGCTTTTATGGAAACCACACTTCTTTGTCTTGTAGTCAAAATGTAGATGACTGGAAGCATACAGACAACTGGACGTGGAATCAGAAAGCAGAGATATGTGCCTAAGTTTTACCACCGCCAGTGGTGTTAAGAGTGTGATTCCACTCAGTCCTCCTCTAAATGCACCCGCATCTGGGGTGGGGAGTTTGTAGAAATCCAAGAACTTCTTATTTGTAACTGCTTGTGCCTTTCTGTCTCTGCCTCAGCACTCTGGTGCCTCTAGAGCTTGCTAAACACATGAGAAAGGTAGCCCAGTGGAAGCTGGGATTGAACACTCCCAGAGCAACTGTTATCTAATAAGGAATGGAAAATGGTGTTAAGGTTAATATATCACCTTTCTTGTCCTTGTTACTCAGTTGGACAATGCTGAGGTGTATGCCTCCAATTCTGCAGGCTGTCTCCAGGGAGTCTGAGTCCTACTGCAGTAGATCATACCTTCATGAACACTTAGTTGTATATTTTTGCTTTGTTGATTCATGCATCATGCTTCTCACTTGTGCTTCTTGAAACAACTCCCAAATATATTACCAACACCCAAATTCTTATTTTAGGGCATATTTTGAAAAGATACTGAATGAAAAATTACCCTTGAGTGAAATGTTTTAGCATATTCTAAACTACAGTTTGAACACTTACAATATTTATTTAATGGGATATTAAATAGAACTGTTCCTGCCTTACTGTCTCAAGATAGGAATCAATGGCAATGACAAGCATAGCTAATACACATAATTTAAAGGAAGCTGGCAACATTCAGGAGTATGTTTTTATTCCTATGACTTAATATCAACAAACACCAAACCTCCCACCATCAACCTACACATGCCTACCTGGGTCTATATGAGAAATTCCCCAGCATAGGGAGGAGAAGTAAATAATTATCTTATACTTGGCTCTATGGGGAGTGCAAGATTGTGATTAGAGATATTTCCCCTTATTCCACATAGGGAAGGGAAAGGGGAAGTTTGCACTTGCTTAGCAAGACAAATGTGCCTAAAAAAATTATTTGCTGAAATAGTCTTAACTAAAAGAATGATAATATAATAGTCCATTCCTCAATTGGATATGTTTTTAAAAGAGTGAACTTCTTGGTCTTACCTTGTGCTTACCAAAGAGCCAAAAAGAGAAGTGAACAGAGAATGGAAGCAGGGCAACATGCAAACTCATCATAAGAGCAGCCATAAAAAAGAATGAGTTCATGTCCTCTGCAGGGACATGGATGGGACATGCAGGGACACTGGGGCCTGTCAGGGGTTGGGGGCAAGGGGAGGGAGAGCATTATGACAAATACCTATACATGCAGGACTTAAAACCTGGATGACGGGTTGATGGGTGCAGCAAACCACCATGGCACATGTATACCTATGTAACAAACCTGCACATTCTGCATATGTATCCCAGAACTTAAAGTAAAATGAAAAAGAAAGAAAAAAAAAAGAATGTGCTTATGTGTGAATGCCTCCTATGTGTGATTTTTTTCCTATGGATACTGTGCCACATGGTTGTGTTTGAAACATGTCTGCAAGAACTGAACTAGGTATTTGCCTTACAGGTAGCTGGGAGAAAAGAGATAAAAATAACGAAAAACAACCCAGACCTTAGTCAAAAAGTTAGGAAAATATAAAATTCAACTGAGAAGTATTATTTTTATATGACTGTTGAGGAGGAAAAGATTGCACAGAGAATCCAGGTTAACAGTTGAGAATTGCAGCCTATAGCCATAGAGTGCCTGGAAGACCCACACTAGCATTCACAGGCATTCCCCTAAATACAAGTAACTCAAATGGAAAATGGACAGAGGCATTTAAGCTATTTCCTAGAGAAAACATGGGAATCAACATTGGTAAAGATGTGCAGACTCAGTAATAATCAGGTAAATATAAATTAATTCAACATTCTGTTGCTATTTTTTGCCTATCAGGTAAGAAAATATTTAGAAGTGTGATACTACTTCTTGTTCTTTCAGTAAGTGGAGACATCTCTCATACACTTTTTTGTTTGGTTATTAGTTTGTATCTTTGCATATTTATTTGCATTTATAGTATAAGATAGTGTAAAGATGTTTGCTTATAAAAGTTTTTGCTCTGGGTATTTTATTACTGTTTAAAAAATCAATTAATATTTAAAATTTTCTAATAAAATAGTAAAGCTTGCTTCGTCTCATCATCAACACCAATTTGCATTGCCAGAGGTATCCACTTTTATCTCTGTTTATGTTTCTTATTTACCTTTGAATTGTTATTGTTAGAATTATATTATTTTATATTGATTTGTTAGTTTTATATATTACCTACTGTCTTTCTGTCAATAGACAAAAGATGGGGATTAGCTTTCTTATTCCATCTGCATTAAAATTCTAGCTGGGCATGATGGCTCAAGCCTGTCATCCCAGCGCTTTGGGAGGCCAAGGCGGGCACCTCACTTGAGTTCAGGAGTTCAAGACCAGCCTGGCCAATGTGGTAAAGCCCTGTCTCTACTAAAAATACATTAGCTGGGCATGGTGGCGGGCCCCTGTAATCCCAGCTACTTGGGAGACTGAGGCAGGACAATAGCTTGATCCCAGGAGGCAGAGGTTGCAGTGAGCAGAGATCGCGCCATTGCACCCCAGCCTGGGCAATAAGAGTGAAACTCCATCTTGAAAAAAAAAAACATTCTTTTCTCTCCAATAATTATTTATATCATAATTTGTTATTGAATCAATAGCCCATATTCACAACCTAATAGTATATAAATCTTGCTTTCTATGTTCTTATCACCTACCATTAGTTATACCCAAACATCCTAATAAATCAGTCATCAATCCATCGGTACTCTACAAAACCTCAAATGTTTCAGGTTACCTACTAGAGCTTGCTTTCTTTTCTTATAGCTCTTACCTTTCAAACCCTCCATTTCCTGGTTTAATTTGAATTGGTGATTCTCTGATGTCGAGTTTTGGTGTTAAGATGACTCTTCAGTTTTATTTTGATTAGGTTTCCATTTTCCTGCATCTCATATATACTTTTTAAGTATCGATCATGTTTGGGAAGTAAATATTTTCAGGCTTTATGCCTAAAGCAGTTTTTTTATTTGTTTGATAGTTTATTTTAACCCACACATTTGTTGATAGTTTAAGTTATATGAAATTCTAGGATACAAATGCTTTGCCTTAAAATTTTGAAGCCATTTCTTTATTGCCTTTTAGGTTCTGGAGTTGCCTTTAATAAATGTGCTGTTATTCTGAGTCCTAACCGGTCTCAACACTTTTCTAAACGTCCTGTGCTTGTTTGCTTGTTTTAACTCAGTGCCTTATAACAACAACTTATTGCTATTCTTCATGACTGTATGGGTTGACTGAACTAACCTGTGATCCTTCATGATAATGCAACAGTGGTTGGATATAGGTCATCTAAAAGTGTGACTGGTCGGGATGTCCACGATGGCCCATTCTCATGGGTTGCAGTTCATGCTGGCTATTACCAGTTGAGGTACCAGATGGGGCCATCCCTGAGTGCCTACATGTGTTGTGGCCTTTCCCTGTGCCATGACATTTCATTGCATGGAAACTATTTGTGGAAGAAGTGTCCTAAGGCAGAAACTAGAGAGCTTCTTATGGCCCAACCATGTAAATTTCTCTGCATCATTTTTGCCACATTCTATTTCTTATAGGACTAGTCCAAATTAAAGGAGGGATAGTGATTAGACAAGGAAGCAAGTACTTGGAAGTATGGTTTATTGCAGGGCCATCTTTAGAAATTGACCACTGCTTCTGTTATTCCGAAATTTGTCAGCGATCTACATTACTGGGTGTTTGTGTGTGTGCATGTGTTGCTTTTTATAATATAGAAAATCATGTCCTTATTTCTAGGAAACATTTACATTAAAAACATTTTTCTTTCATTTCATTTTTTATTAATTTTTTCAAAAAGTTTGTATTAGTTGAATAATAGGATTGTTAGAATATTCCTTATTTATCTTTTCTATTTCCTCCTACCCTTTTGTTGTTCTCCTCTGCTTGCCTGGAGATTCTCTAAATTATCTTTTGATATTTCTCGTAAATTTTTATTTCTTTTTGCTATCACACACAGAAACACACACACGCTTCACATCCTGATTCTTTTTCTTTGGTCTTATTACATAGTACTCTCTAATTTAAAAAAAAAATTCTTGCAAGTCTTTGAAATATTAATTACAATTGATTTGATTTTTGTATTATTTTCTGTGTTTTGTTTCTTCTAAATTCCCTCTCTCTATTAATTTTACCTTTCTTTTCATCATGAAGGTTTTCCTTAAATGGTGTGATACTGTATTTAGTATTCATTCATACTTAAGAAAAAAGTAGTGGCATGCTCCTATAGTCCCAGCTACTTGGGAGGCTGAGACAGGAGGATCACTTGAGCTGAGAGGTGGAGGTTGTAGTGAGCAGAGATCGCGCCATTGCAGTCCAGCCTGGGAGATGGGAGTAAAACCACGTCAAAAGGAAAGAAAAGGAAACAAGAGAAGGGAAGGGGGGAAGGGAAGGAAAAGACAAGAAAGGGGGTACTAAAAATGGTTTGGAAACTCAGTGAACATAGGCAAAGTTGTCTCCTGTATTTCAGTGGTGTGCTGTCTGTGAATATTATATTCCACTGGTAGCAACACAAAATTGTAGTATCTATAGATGGGTTCTTTCTCTGGGATATTTTTGGGTTCTCAAATAAGTAATCTGTATTGTTCTGGGATGCCTGTTCCAAATGCAGAATGAGACAGGGGCTGCTGTTTCCACCTTTCAGGTTGGTGATTTTCACTAAATCCAACATTTTTGACTCCATCTTTTCTCCCTGTGTTAGCTGTGCCAGCATTCTGAGCACTAAGTGTTGTCAGTCTCTAACTGTATCTCTATTCATCTATTTTTGTTTATGAATAAAAAGAAGTCTTTAATTCCTCAGGCCAAACTCAATAATTATTCCCACTAGAAAAGGATGAAGAAATCATTTTCATTTTTACATTTATACCTGAAAAACTTTCCACATAAAATGCATTATTTTAACAATTTTTTGAATATTTGGCAGAAATCATAGCTGTGCTGGATGTGTAAATAATTTGGAATTTGAAAAACAACTTAGTCCTCCAGGAGGTACAAAGAGAAGTCCCTGGGAATGAACATACACCTTTATCTACACTGCACACCAGTAATTTTCCAGCTGCATGGTTTGTGCCTTGGAAATCCTCGGACATTGGTTGATGAGCTGCTGGCTACATAGAACCTTACAGATGGCTTATTTCAGGGAGAGTGAATGCATAGAACTGTATTCTCATAGGCCTGTCGGTAAGAGGGCATATTAGACCCTAAAGCTTTTGGATAAAGAGAAATAAAGATTTGCTTAATGATAAATCAAGAACGTCTCCTCTTAGAGGTAAGAACCTATTTTTTTTTTTTTTTCTCAATAAAGGTGACAATATAAATAAGTTGTTTCTCATTGTCAAGGCTAAAGACATCACTGGTAAGAATTTTGTCAAGAGCCCAGGAAAAAGCGTTTTAAATTTTAAGCTATATCCTCAAATCCCATGAAAGGTGAGTGTTCAGCAAAGCAATGCAGAGGTGAGGGATAAGAAACATTATTTTATGTTTTTAAAATTTCAGTAATTACAAATTTTGTTCTTTGAATGAAATACAATTTAAAACAAAGTGATGTGTTTGTGTGTGTAATGGAAAAGGGTATAATCTGAAGAATGTCTTTATCCAATATAAAAAAGTATTTGTTTTTAATAACATGTTTAAAGAAAGAAACGCTCAGAGAGTGAGTTTTCTTCCTACAAAGTGGAAGAAAACACTAAGAAAATAATATAAAATTATTCATGAAAATATCCCCTAAGGAAAAAAAAAATACCTAGTTTAGCACAAAGCAAGAGTAAGTTAGAAGACACAAATTTTTGAAACATTATCAAAAAGATGTGAATGACAGAAATGATTTTAAAGAATACTTTCAATTATACAGGTATTTATTAACTGTTGTATATTCAAAAAACTTTTCAGTATGGTAATTTAAAATAAATTCTCAAAAAACATGCTGTATATAATATTTTAATTTCTAAGCTAATAAAATAGTTACTTAGCACATAATACAACTTTAAAGTCATCTAACATCAACATGCCTTTCATATTCTGAGAGAGGATGTGGGCTTCACGTTGTGTATATACACAAATGGTCTGTTTACATTATATATACTAATGTGCAAACAGTTTTTTCATCCTGTGGTAATAAAAACACCAGGGTTGTAAAACAATTCAAATAATTCAAATAGACTTGTAGTCTAACAGTTAGTTAACCTTTATCCCTTGCTCTTTAATCCTTCCTCAAATAAACAGATTTCACCTGTGTTAAACAATATCCATCATTTGTTATTTACATTTAACAATTGTACTCTTTCTGTATATTAATGCAAGGATGCGTGTATACCTACAAATATGATTTTTTCAAATAAGAATTAAATATGGAATGTTCTAAAAATCTACTTTTAAAATATAATCTTATAGATAATGCTTTATACTAATCTAAAGATCCATTTTATTATTTATAGCAGTTGTACTATGTAACATATTGTGAATTAAACAGATAAAATGAAATAATTTATCCGTTAATAAAGTTTAGGTTGTTCTCAATTGTTATTAACAGTTGCCGTAGTAAACTTTATATCACACATCTCTTTGTGCACTTGTGTAATTATTTCTGTAGACCACATTGCTGAAAAGAAAATTGCTGGGACAAAGACTAGACATGTTTTAAATTTTGATAGAATCTGCCAAATTGCTTTGCACAACTTTATACTTATTTATGATCCTATCAAAATTCATAGAAGTGCCTTTTTATTTATTTATTTTTATTTCTTGCCAAATGTGGAAGTTGCTTTAATTTGCATTTCCTTCATTAATAATGAAGATAAAGCAAATGTTGCATATCTAGTCGCATTTACATTCACTCTTCTGTCTTGACTATTCTTTTCCAATGTCAATCCGCTTTTTGAGTTTAACGTTTTTCTTATGAGTGTCTATTTTCGCTTTCTTTATCATTGAGCATTGATCTCTTTTGCTTTATTATCTATTTGTAGATTATTTTTTCTTCTTTCTTCTCTTGTCATTCCTCTGTTAAAATGGAACTTTCGACAGTTGAACATACTTACTATATATTCTCTACATAAAGCCAGACACACATTTCTCAGTTGACAAAAAAATAGTCTTCCTATGTCCCACTACACTATCTTCCAGCTATAGTCAAAAATCATCTGACATTTTTCCAGATTGTTAAAAATACTTCTATATTAGGTTTCTTCTGGTTTTATAATTTTATTTAACCTTTAGATTATATTTTGCCAATATTATCATAATAATTTAGAATTAACTATTGTTTTTGTGAATTCCTTTATTACCATTATCTTTTACGCATCTTCTTGTTCTTGTGTCAAATTTTGATTTGCTGGAATATCTCCTTATGATTTATTTTATGAATGTGTGACCTATATGACATTTCTCAAAGTTCTTTCATGATTGAAGATGTCTTTATTTGACTCTTATATTTTAATATGTCATTATAACTGAATCTAAATCTAGAGTCAGAATCCTTTACCATCAATATTTTGTCAACGATCAGTTTTTTGAAATCTGATTTATGTTCTGTGAAAGAAATCACTGAATCAGACTATTTAAACATGATAGGAAGACTTTATTCAAGACTATTGCAATATGGGGGAGAGAGCGAACTCAACTTGAGATTGAACTTTGCAGAAACAAAAGCCCCAGGAATTTGAAGCTCTGGAGTGAGCTAGTGGAGAAGTACTGGAAGACATGAGTGGAACTGAAGTTAGTCTCCTACCCTCTCACAGAGACTGAAATACAAAGCCACTGTCTTTTTTGATGATTACATTTTAAATAAATGACCCCCAGGTCTTTTAGAAAGACATTCATTTATAGGTTATATAAGATTTATATCTCAAATAAGCAGAAAAAGAATTTACAGTTGCAAGTTTTCCAAGAAAAATGCTTTAATAAAAGGGAAGTCAGTGGCCTATATTTGGGAATAAACCTGTCTAAAGTTTAGTTAAGCTGAGGGAACATTAAAACAGTCTTGATTAATTTCTTTAAGGTTGTTTTTTGTTTGTTTGTAAGCATATAAAATAATACCTATATTCCTGGAAATTATGAGTTTCACCCATATGTATAAAATTAAGGTTCATTTGGTGTTGTAGTCCCTTATTGTACTGAGTATTATGGTATTCAGTATCATGAATCTCTATTATTTGTTTTGTCATTTCTACAGTTCATTCTTACTAAAATTCTTTCAGACACTGTTACCAACATATCTGAGATCTCCTTTGTCTATTATTTTTGAATAATAATGTTCATGTCTTTGTCATTGTGGACCATGTCCTGTAACAATTTAAGTGACATTTCTGATCAGTAACTTTGTTGTGGCCATGTTTTTTTTTAGTTATTCGGCCTTTCTATTGACTTTTTAAGACAAAATTATTCTTTAGGAACAGTTTTAGATATACAGAAAAGTTTTGAAAGTAGTAAAGAGAATTTGCATATCCCTGAGCTTACATCTTGTATAGTATGGTACATTTGTTATAATCAAATCAACCAATATTGATCAATATTTTATCATTAACTAACATCCATACTTGCATTTGGACTTTTTTGCTTTTACCCAATATATATATTTTTCTGTTTCTGGATACCACATTACATTTAGTTGTCATGTCCCTTATAGTCCACTTGACTATTGCAGTTCCTTAGGCTTACGTTGTTTTTGATGGCCTTAAAAGTGCTAAGGAGTACTGGTCAGATATTTTATATGATGTCCTTCTATTGCAATTGGTTTGATTTTCTTCTCATTCTAGTCCTGGGTTATAAGATATTTAGAGGAAGACAAGACAGGTTGTGTGCCCTTTGTCACATTCTAGCAAGAGTACATGCTATTAACATGATGTATGACTTTTTTTTTTTTTTTTTTTTAACCTTGATCCTCTGGATAAGGTAGTACTTATGAGATTTCTCTATAGTAAAGAGAGTATCTCTCGTCTTTCTATACTCTGTGGAAGGAATTCATTAAGTACAGCCTATACCTAAAGCACAAGAATTCAAGGACTCCACTTTTACTATTAACACTTAATTTACTAATTAATTTGGACCCTAAGGGCAAAAATCTTGTCTCTGAATTACAATGAATGGAAGAGCACCTCTGCAGATTTAAATTAAATTTCTCCTCCTACTGTTTCATGGTGCACTTTTATTACAGCTTCTAATAATGGCTTTAGTTCTGTTTTGCTGGAAAAACTAACTTTTTATTTTAGTCATCCTGTGTATCACGGTAATTTCGATGAGTTCTCCATTTTTTCAAAGTGCCAGAAGCCTGATCCTTTCATGTTAGACCGGGAGGAAAATAAAGAGCAACCAATTTTTCTTCTTCACTGACATTTTCCAACAAAACTGGTATCTAAAGAGTGTGCTTTTTATTCTAATTTTCTAGACTGCATTTGCCATCTTCCAGTATCAATTAAAATCTCTCGTTCTTATGCAGATGTGTTGGTGACTACCAACAACTCTTCCTCTGGTATCCAAGAGTCTCTTTGGTCTGGGAACAGTACAAGAATTAGGGATTGGTAATTGGGCTTCTTAAAACCTGGAAAGTTTGTGAAAGACTTTAAGCTAAAGGTGCCCCAAGGACAATACTAAATCACACAACTCAGAATAATCTCTTGAGTTTACTCTCTGCTTACTTACCATCTGGAGCACTTCTCTCCCAACCACTACTTCTCTCATTGCATGAGCTCTCTCTCTTTCTCTCTCTCTCTCTCTCTCTCTTCTCTCTCTCTCTCTCACACACACACACACACACAAATACACACACAAACATACACACACACTTTTGGATCTTATGTCTCCCTTCACAGAGTTTCCGATTAAATAACTCTCTCAAAATGTCACATGCTATGTTACGTTTCTCTGCAATTTGGGTAGACATAGCCTTCAGTCCATATTGTACTATTCCACTCCTTATTAGGGAAAATGGGGACACCAGTTACTGGATCCATCAGTAGCCCTGGTCTCAATTTTCTATTATCCTCCATAATCATCATTCGTAATTTGGTATTCAGGTCTTATACTTTTAAGGAGAATGTTGTGTTTAGTAGTTTGTTGTGTCATCTAGATTTTACCATTTATGACAATTATTATATCTTACCAGGAACCGTTATTTTGTTCATGCCTCTGTCAGTATACTCAATGTGAAAAATAATATTGCCACTTTTCTGGTTTATAAGAACAATGTAAATACTAAAACCAGAGAAAGATATTTTAAAGTGAAAGTCTTTTATCCAACTGCTATGCCTACTTTCATATATAACGGATCTGAACATAATACTTACTCCAAACTCTATTCTACTTTGAGATAAAAATTATATGTATATGAAAACATGATTATATGCATAAAATTGAAATGATTTGCATAAATATCACACATAATTTTGTTATAAGTTCTTAATCATCTTTAATGAGAATATAAAACTGAAATCATTTATTATGGAGACATTCAGGAAAGTAGATAATATTTAGGTAAAAGATTTTCAAACATACATAGCAGAAGAATTGCTAAGTAACACCTTGACATCAGTTTTGTCTCCACAATTTTAAAAAAATTCTATTAAATTTGTGCATGTTTATATCAGAGAAGTAGTTCATGCTTGCTTCTTATGAATCGCTAAAAACAACCTGTTGAGAATGAAAATAAACACTTTGAAGTTTTTAATTAAATTTGTAAGTAAGGGTTATTGGATTTATGAGAAGAATTAATGAAGAAAATGTGAAAGGAAAATAAATGTTAGGGCCCCCAAATCACTAAGCTAAAGGGAAAAGTCAAGCTGGGAACTGCTCAGGGCAAACCTGCCTCCCATTCTATTCAAAGTCACTCCTCTGCTCACTGAGATAAATGCGTATCTGATTGCCTCATTTGGAGAGGCGAATCAGAAATTGAAAAAAAATGCAACCACTTGTCTCTTATCTACCTACGACCTGGAAGCCTCCTGCTCACTTTGAGTTGTTCCACCTTCACATCGAGTTGTCCCACCATTCTGGACTGAACCAATGTTCATTTTACATATGTTGATTGATGCCTCACATCTCCCTAAAATGTATAAAACCAAACTGTGCTCTGACCACCTTGGGCACACGTTGTCAGGACCTCTTGAGGTTGTGTCACAGTCATGCCTCCTCAACCTTGGCAAAATAAACTTTCTAAATTAACTGAGACCTGTCTCAGATTTTTGGAGTTCACAGAAGTTATGTGGAAAGATTATTTTACCAAATGAATTGGTAGAATTAAAGGTGTATTCTAATTCTATATATAACCAACCAAAAGATCTATTGATGAGAATATAATTCTCCTAAGTCCAAAAACAAAAGGGGGGAAGGGGGAAATTGTATATGTATCATAAAGCTATAATGGTTGCCATTAATTTACTTCTTATGTTTTTCTTTATGTGATACATCAAGAAGAGTCCAAAAGTTGTAAACTAGTAATGACATAAAAGACACCCTCTTCATTAACTAAATGGAGAACTTAAGAGTCAATGTGACTATTTCACTTCAATCTCTGAACTCCTGAATGGAACTAACCTAGCATCCAATGTACTTTTATCTGACTAATCAAAAGACATTGTTATATAAAAATGTCTGCCCAGTAGGAACTAAATTGGAACAATTAATTTTCTTTCTAATCATATTATCAAGTATGTATGGAATAATAATTGTTTATTATTCTTATAATTCTAAGAAAACTATCACCAGATCATTAAAGCTAACTACATCAGTCTGTTTTCACACTGCTGATGAAGACATGCCCGAGACTGGGCAATTTACAAAACAAAGAGGTTTAATGGAGTTACTGTTCCACATGGCTGGGGAGGCCTCACAATCATGGTGGAAGGCAAGGAGGAGCAAGTCACATCTTACTTGGATGGCAGCAGACACAGAGAGAGAGAGCTTGTGAAGGGGATCTCCTCTTTTTAGAACCATCAGATCTTGTAAGACTCATTCACTGTCGTGAGAACAGCACAGGAAAGACCCACCATCATAATTCAATCACCTCCCTTGGGGTTCCTCCTATGACATTTGGGAACTGTAGGAGTTACAATTCAAGATGAGATTTGTGTGGGGACACAGTCAAACCACATTACTAATCAATCTTGATAAACTAAAAACAAAAAATCTCAAGTACAGGAACATTCTAAAAGAGGTATTTTCAAGCCAAGTTTATTTGTTTGTTTACTTTATTCAATTAAAAGAAAACTTCAACTTTGGGAGGCTGAGGCAGGCAGATCACTTGAGGTCAGGAGTTCAAGACCAGCCTAGGCAATATGGTGAAATCTCATCTTTACAAAAAATATGAAAATTAGCCAGGTGTGGTGGCACATGCCTATAACCCCAATACTCAGGAGGCTGAGGTAGGAGAATTGCTTGAACCCAGGAGGCAGAGTTACAGTAAGCCAAGATTGTGCCACTGCACTTTAGCCTGGGCAGCAGAGTGGTGATCATTAAAAAGTCAGGAAACAACAGGTGCTGGAGAGGATGTGGAGAAATAGGAACACTTTTACACTGTTGGTGGAATTGTAAACTAGTTCAACCGTTATGGAAAACAGTATGGTGATTCCTCAAGGATCTAGAACTAGATGTACCATATGACCCAGCCATCCCATTACTGGGTATATACCCAAAGGATTATAAATCATGCTGCTATAAAGACACATGCACATGTATGTTTATTGCGGCACTATTCACAATAGCAAAGACTTGGAATCAACCCAAATGTCCATCAGTGACAGACTGGATTAAGAAAATGTGGCACATATACACCATGGAATACTATGCAGCCATAAAAAAGGATGAGTTTGTGTCCTTTGTAGGGACATGGATGCAGCTGGAAACCATCATTCTTAGCAAACTATCACAAGAACAGAAAACCAAACACCGCATGTTCTCACTCATAGGTGGGAACTGAACAATGAGATCACTTGGAGTCGGGAAGGGGAACATCACACACCGGGGCCTATCATGGGGAGTGGGGAGGCGGGAGGGATGATGTAAATGACGAGTTGATGGGTGCTGATGAGTTGATGGGTGCAGCACAGCAACATGGCACAAGTATACATATGTAAGAAACCTGCACGTTATGCACATGTACCCTAGAACTTAAAGTATAATAATAATTAAAAAAAAGAGAGAAAGAAAAGAAAAATAAAACTTCTGAGTAAGATGTTGAAAATACACATCCTTTAATACTCTCTGTTTTGACGTTAAAATATGGCCAATAGGCTGGGTGTGATGGCTCATGCCTGTAATCCCAGGATTTTGGTAGGTTGAGGCCAGTAGATCGCTTGTGCCCAGGAGTTAGAGATCAGCCTGGGCAACATGGCAAAACCCTGTCTCTACCAAAAATACAAAAATTAGCCAGTCTCATAACCTGGTCTTAGAATAAATAAATAGATAGATAGATAAAAATTAAAAAATAAAATTAAAAATATGATCTCTAAAAGGTAACAGTACAAATAAATTATACTTTAACTTGGAAATAGTATTATAGCATTTAGTTTCTTTCCTTATCTATATTCATATTAAGTTTAATTGATATTAACTGTTAGAATAATCATTGAAAGTAAAACATTGCTCAAACTTTTTCCCTCATAAAAGCATCCAAATTGTTAAATGATCTTTGTGTTATTATTGATTCTTATACAATTAATCTGTGACTTGATTTTTCAGTAATATTAGGAAAACTGAGAGCTTGATCTTTCCCCTTGGCTAGTTGTTTTTTCCCATTTATAAATATAAAAAATCCATCCTTAAAACTTTCTAGCAACATAGAAAAAAATTACTTTTCTACAACATTCAAAGAATTAAAGCTCTAGAACAATTACCTACATTCTCGATGAATCTCCTTTGCACAGATAATACTCTGTTTCACCTTCAACTCTTTCAGTACTTCAAGCTTCAACTCTAGTAACACTTTCAGAAGAAGAAGAGAAGACAAATTAAAAGGCAAAAAAAGGGAAGAAGATGTGCTAATATTTGTTAAACACTTAGCATGACAAGCAATGTGCCAAATACTTAAATTAAACCATTTCATATTGAGAAAGTTGTTATGATTATCCTCAATTTCGAAATGAGTTTGCTGAGAATTAGATATGCTAAGTAGCTTGTCCTTAGCTATTCAGATCTTAAGTGCAGCTTGAAAGTGACTAATTTTTGAGTGTGTGCTTATGACACTTTTTCTCTGCAACACCAATTTATTTGCTTTTCGTGTAATCACTATGTTCTTTCACAAACCTTTCCCTTCATCCTCTTTCTCCAGTGTTACCTTCATGTCCTGCCCAATTGTCAGAGCTATTTCGGCCTGTCAGGTTCAGATCACATGCCATTTTGACTCTAATAACTGATTTCTTCAAGCAGAATAAAGCATATTCTTCTCTCATTCCATCTCCTTCACACTGCATAAAATGCTGTACATTGTAGCTTCTTGGTATGTATTGCAAACTCTTGTCAGCTTGCTTTACAAACCCCAAAGCAGGGCAATGTAGTGTTCATCTTTGTGTCCACAGAACCTGTAGCAAACATGAGGTCCTTATGCATGTTGTTAATTGTTAAATGGAAAATGAACAAAAGCGAATGAGCAAAGATCCATCAAAATGAAAGGCTAAGACAAAGTATACAATTCAATCATCCTCCATCCAAAAATCATTTGTTAACATCTGCCTGGGCTTTTGAACATTTTGATAACAGTGGTGCCCCAGGAGGAAACACTGGAGCTTGATCACTAATGAGTAAGTTGCATTTTATATTTTTTTCTATACTGTCTTAACATTCAACAAAATTTCTACATCACTGTCACTATTTATTAAAGGCCCACAAAGCAAAGGAAGCTACCTTGTTTGTTTGTTTGCTCGTTTAACATTTTTTTAACAGAGTTTGTCAATTTTTTTTTTTTTTGAGATGGGGTCTCGCTCTGTTGCCCAGGCTGGAGTGCAGTGGCATGACCTTGGCTCACTGCAAGCTTCGCTTCCCAGGTTCACACCATTCTGCTGCCTCAGCCTCTGGAGTAGCTGGGACTACAGGCACCCACCACCACACCCAGCTAATTTTTTGTAGTTTTAGTAGAGACAGGGTTTCACCGTGTTAGCCAGTATGGTCTCGATCTCCTGACCTTGTGATCCACCCGCCTCGGCCTCCGAAAGCACTGGGATTACAGGTGTGAGCCACTGTGCCCAGCCTGTTTTAATTTTGTATTTAATTTAAATACATTTAATTAATGTATAAATGTCACTATTATAGCATTGTTATTATAAACATTAAACTATATAAGAGGTGTTAAATAACTAGACCCATAGGAGCAAGCTTGGGTGATCAAGTTTCTTTCTAAAACGGGATGGAGGCAAATGCCAATCACCAGGGTAGTATATTACTGTACAGGATTTGAAAACAGAAAACACTGGCTACCTTACGAGACATAATAGATGGCATTTGAAAGGACACATAAGGGAAGGGGGAAAAATAGATGAAATGTTTAATACTTAGAGACAGATTTAGAGGAAAACAGAGATGGTAATAATGAATTATTAAATTGTGCCTTTTGTTCTATAATGTAAATCTTATTTCTCTCCCCTTCAGAAAATCTTCAGTAAAATATATATTACTAACACTTGCTTTTAGAGGCAAATTTTCTTTCTGGGATACATGACTACGTGTTCATTTTGCATCAAGTTGGGTGTGGAATGACTAGAGACAGCCCACGGCAATATAGTGGCCTCTGGACACAGTTATAATTGTTAATATTCATCCTTCTTTATGTAAGGATGATGCTGTCAGGAACAGTATTAAAAAATCTGCCATGTCCAACTTTAAGGACCTTGCCTACTACCTGTATCATTTTCCACTGTCATCTAAATGGTCTCCAAGAGGTCTGGGTGTTCCACATTTTAGGCCTCTAAAAGAACTATTTTCTGCTTAGATGTCCTTCCTTTTAATAAGCTAACACAGTTCATGAATTCCGCTTCGCTCTATTGCTGGGAATTTTTATTTAATTCAGTTTTTTGCTAAATTCCATTTAGCCAGATTTAACAGGTGGAATAGAGTGTCTTCTGCCTTATGCATGATACGGTGAAGGGCATTTTGAGTTACGAGTCCTCAGAAATTTCTTCCAACTTTAGCTGTCTATGCATCAGGTCAAATGGAAACAAACAATCTATGCTACTGGCAGACAGAGATCTCAGAATGTAGATTAGTCTTCATCAGTTCAAAGCATTCCAAAACATCAATTTATTTGTGGTATCAAAAAGTACAAGACAATAATAAGTTATTTTTTTAAATTTTTAGGCATTTTGATTAAACTGTTACTTTAAGGATTACACAGTATATAGTCAACAATTAGGCAGCTTCTGTAATAAAAGTATAGATCACAATTCTGATTCTATTTATTGAAATAGGAAAATAAATTTTATAATTTTGTCTTAAACATGAATTTTGTGTAATCCTGATTTTCTAAGTATTTAAATAGAGATGCTTATTTTCTTTTATTTCATAGTCACACATTTAGCTTTGAAATTTTTCAATGGGAATCAGTAAAATATTGTTTTTTTTCCATATCATATTATAGCTTTGTATTTAAAAAATCAATAGGTATTTTAATTAACAACATGTAAAGAAAAGTTTAAAACACACAAAAAAAACCTTGGGAACAAAAGTGTCAACACATTTATGACATTCTATTTTCTAGTACAAGCCAGTACAAACAGGTTTATAGAAATGAGGAAAGTCTTCTATAAAGACTGAAAGTGAACAAATCCTTCAGTTGAGCTATGTGAACACAGATAAATCTAAATGTTAGCTGACTGGATGTATAAGCTCAGAGCAAG
The DNA here is from genome assembly GCF_000951045.1 of Mandrillus leucophaeus. Classification (NCBI taxonomy): domain Eukaryota; kingdom Metazoa; phylum Chordata; class Mammalia; order Primates; family Cercopithecidae; genus Mandrillus; species Mandrillus leucophaeus. The sequence continues at coordinate 5,325,106 of NW_012109808.1, read as the reverse complement.
TGGATGAGTGTACATTGTGATGTACGTGGTCTTTTCCTATATACAAAAGCCCATATTCTTGCAGGTGTGCATAGTGGCAATAAAAGTTGAAAATTACTACAAGCTTTAAAAAGGTTTGGTCTCAAAGTGGAAGTGGCATTATTTTTTTCATCTTACAGCGCAGTACCTTTTCTTTTGATTCTATAGTTCCTTTAGTTCCTTCTCCCTGCAGCCCTCCCTCTCACTCACTTCCTCTTTTCTTTACCACTGCACACTATAATGATGCACGGCTAGAGATTCCTTTCAGAGAGGAAGAAAGGAATTCTCTAAGTGATGGAAATGGACTGAAAATGTGTTCCTTCTACTCAAGAATGGCTCTTGCAGTGCATACTGAGCAACATCTCATCTTCTCTCTCAATTTGGGACACACACAAACGCGCGCACACACATCATTTTTCTTCTGGTTTGTAGGCATCAAAGCCATAGATGGTGAATGTTATGGCTCTTTGAGGGTGTTTTAGACTAGAATAGAGAAAGTTTCCACTTTTATTGCTAACAAATGGAATTTCTGCCTTCATACAGCACACTCAGTTTTTTAGTTAAAAAAATAAACAAGTAACATATAAAGAAGTGGACAAAAATGAGAAGAAAGTACGAGATTTTCCTTTCAAATACAAATTTCATTTGAGAACATATTCATTTCCTGTATTAATTTTCACTCCTGAAAGCTCTCAGTATGTAAAAAATAAAATAATAGGCATCATTTTTCCTTAAATATGTTATCTTTTCACAGATTATAGAAAGAAAAAGCCTTTCTTACAATGAAGGACTAAAAGTTAAGAGATTAGAGAAACCAAATAAATGCATGTAGAAATAAATATAGACTTGTTTTTTTTTTAAGGACTTCATTTTTCTGTCTCAGAAATGAGTGTGCACATTTACAGTAACTTCTGCAAACACAGAAAGCCATGATACTTCTAGTGTTAACATCAAATTAAGTAATGTGGTTTGTTTGTTTTCTCTGAGAGTGGAAAGTCAAGTCAGGTTTATAAATTTTGTCCCATGTTCTAAATTTCTGGAAGTGAGTATGTTGGTAGTATTGAGTGAATATTGGCTGGGCTTCAAAACAGAAAGGCAAAATTCCTGACATAGCAGCTTATTTTTGACAAATATTAATACATCCACACACACCCCCATTATTTTTCTTCCCATTTCTGATAACAGAAGATAACACAGTCCGGGTGTGTTTCTTTTCATACTTAGGAAACAGTAGACAAAGCATAACCTCATAGACTCCAAGCTGAGTAATTCCTGAGTCATGCTTTAGCTATGGTCCCTTAGCACAGTTTGATAACTGAAAATCACAGGTAATTCATCAGATACTATCAGTTCCAAATTTGACATCAGAAAAAAATGATAATATTAGTGAAAGTCATAAAATCAAAGTGGCATATTAGAGCTGCCTCTTTCAAAGAAGCATCTATAAAATCTTAAGAAGTAGGTATGAAAATATCTGGACCAGGCAACATAAAATTTTAATGCACACCCAACGCTGCACACTGTCAATCCTGGCAAAACATATTTGTAAATTCTGTTTGAGTTTCCTGATAAAGGGGTGGAGGATTTGACAACATATTTGATTCTGCTAAATTTGCTTAGAATGAATCATGAGTAGCATGAATCAGGCAACAAAAACTTATCTCAGGAAATAAATTCAATTTCTCTAAAAGATAAAAGTTATAATAGATAAACGAGTATTTTGAGTGACGATGACTATGACATGAGAATATGGTGATAAAGAAATGAGCAAGCCATCATTGTGAAATAATCTCTTGGCAAGGTTCTTCCTAGCAGATCACAGTTACGTGTATGTAGCTAACATGAGCAATTAGAAGACTCAGCAGGAGGCTGGAAAATTTAACTTACACGGTGAGTTCCTAGAGCATCTTTCCATCTACTTGCATTTTTATTCCTGATGCCTAGAACAGAATCTGACACTTAACAAATGCTCAGCAAGAATTTTATATTTAAAGAAAAATCCTAATTCCAAAAATATGCCTAAAAGTATTTATTTGATAAAAATTAAGACAGGCCATTAATTTTAAGGATGCTAGATAATTAAAATTAGCTTATGTATATCTAAATGGGTGCAATATGTTAGGCAAGTTCACACTGAATCATTGCTCAACTGTTCCAAGTTGCTTCTGAACACAACATAAATGATAAGTGACAAGTATTTAATAATTAGAATTGTCCAAAAATTGAAGACAGTAGGGACAGGCCTCTTTAGGTACTGAGTTCTTCATCACTCAAGGTTCTCAAGCTGAAATGATGTAATCATCCTGGAGGCTGGAGTCAAGTAAACAAGCTATGGATAGTAGTAATTATCAGTTCGCTGCTAAACACTTTTCAACACATGTATTTGATCATTTTTTGTTTTTTTCGTTTCTTCCTATATCCAAAAAATAAGAGATAGTATAGGTAGGATGTTAATTACAGACTTTTTCTTCCTTTGCAATTTTGAAAGCATTTAAAAATAACTAGTGGTAGCCTAGAGTAGGATTAGCCCACTACCTGTACCTGTTTTTGTAAATAAAGTTTTATCAGCACTCAGGTGCTCATTGTTTGTGTATTGTCAATGTTTTTTCACTAGAGTGACAGAGATGAATATTTGCAACAGCCTCTATGGCCTTCAAAGCCAAAAGTATTTATTGTCTGACCCTTCATGGAAAAAGGTTGCCAACTTCTGGTCTGGAAACCTACTTAAACTATCGACATGATTTTCAATAAACTACGCAAACATTATTCCCAAAGCATAATAATTATTTTATGTACTAAAAGTATGAGATTGGGCATTGTAGGACAAATATAACTGATTTGTATAATTTGTCTATAAATAGCCAAGTTTCATACCAGTATGCCCAGGCTGAAATGGTTTTTAAGGTATACAAGCATATAGTCAACCAACCTGCTTATCTAAATACAGATATTTTCATTAACATTAAACAAATTATATTCCCTAGGGATTGACTTTGTACTCTCATAATAAAACATTGTCTTTGATCTGTGTGGCAACACCCTCATCTGTGTTTCAGTCAGGATGGTTATAAGAATGCATAATCTAAAACTCTTTTCTTTAAAAGCATTTCTAATTTAGAATGTTCTAATAAAAGAACAAATCTTAAGAAATTACTCTGACAGTCTATTTTCCAAAAAAAAAGGTACCCTATAACTTTTTCATTTTGAATGTTTTTATTTTGATTTTTTATAACAGAGATAGTAAATTTTATATTTCAATCTGTGTTTCAATAAAATAAAAAATCTACATGAAGTCATTCAGCTGAATGAAAGTTTTCTAAATTGTATGTGCCCTCTTTTCTACTCTTATGCAGGGCTTGGATATTCATAAATATTTAAAAAGTCAGGTTTTCAAATCCAATATGACTGCAATCCATTTTAACAGTGAGAACTGAATTGTTTTTGCCCCCGTAGGTGAATAAGATAGACAAGCTAATTGCCTTTTAAACTTACAGATTTTCAGTGCGAGATCTCATTATCATTTGCTTTCAGGAATAAATTTCTCTCAAATTTTGATGGAGAGTATAACTTCTTTTATAATAAAATCATGAACCCTTTACCTTCTTTGTCTTTCTCTAAATTCCTATGCAGAGTACTTGATAGAAGCCTGATTTTGCTCATCACTGTTTCAAGTGACTCTTAGAATAACTTGAGAGAACAAGGAGCATACCACATTAGCATAACAGAATACTTGAAAAATCAATGACTATGTCTAGGTAGAAATGATTGTACCTCATAACCAATATTCTAGACATTTAGAAAGGTTATATAGAACTCATTTAAAACTCTATTCATAAGAATAGTTATAAATGAAAAGCTTCTATTCGTCATATATAGATCCTTTCTATCATTTATGTATTTTCCAACTGGTATAATAAAAATAATCCCTCTGGGAAGGTAGCCTGGCTGAAAAAAACATAGTTGTTTGACTCTGCAGGTAATTAACACAAATTCACACACACTCAGATGCATTCAGACACACATACAAGCTTGACAGCCCGCACACCCATTTTATATGTTTTGGGGTAGGTGGTCTGGATTTCAGGCTAGCGTAGATTGAGATAAACAGATTTTAGGAGGAGAAACATTCAAGGCACAAAGGGAATAGAGAAAAGCGTTGTAAGTATGTGTTCAAGGGATGAGTATTTACAAAAAAATGATAGGGATGAAGAAAGAGAGTTAAGGGCTGTGTAATTATGATTTGGATTCAGCCTGAGTATATTTTAGTTTTGAATTGGGGGGTGTGCGTTAATTGTTTTCACACTACTGTCTGAATTTTGAAACTATTTCTGAAGAAGTCTTGAATCATTTTCTAGATACGTATAAGTGTGTTTTACTTCAACTACAATTACTATACTTATGACATGCAGTTTGTTAGAATCCTTTTTGAGTTTTCTAAGTACCTCGTGTATGTAAGAGACAGAGGTTATGTGTGCTTAAGCAGGTAATTGACAAACTTGAGCTTATTCATTTACTTTCAATGTATAAAAAAGAAAACTAAAATATGTAGCACACTGAGGTTATTCATCTGAATTAAATAAAGTTATGTGTGTACACATGCACAGTAAATGCTGTTTTTTTTTATTATTATTATTAGATGGCTACTGAGTGTGTTCATTACAACAACTTTTTTTTCAGAAACAGAGTTTGTAGTCTCATGAGCATGTATTTTGGAGGAAACAGATAAGAACCCTGGGGGTCAGATTATTGTTACAGGTCTGGCTATCTCTAGAAATATATATATATTTGAACAATGCGATTTCAGACACTAAAAGTGAAAATAGGAAGGTCAGTCTAGCTTTGGTATGCTCGTGCTATCGTAGAGTGGTTGCAGTGATGAATGGAGTTGGAGAGATTTCAGATTTATTTTGAAGATAGAAAAAGAGCTTGAAAAAAACAACATCTTACATAACTTCACTTTATTTTAATTTTTTTTGTATTTGATAACCTTGTAAATGTCACTTAATGTGACATAGGAGAATCTGAGAAGGGCCAAATATTTTAATGATTATTTCAAGTGTTTGGTGTGTGTATGTGTACAATGTCAATTTTCACATGTTAATTTTAAGATATCCACAAGACAGACAAGTGTAGATGTCAAATAGCTTGAAACAAATGACTGTGAATCTCAGACGTAGCATCAGGGTTGCAGACACTCTGGAACATTCTCATGGTAAGGAGAGTCATGAGAATTAGTAAGATTACCTAGATTAGTGTAAAGAAGGAGGATGAGAGAGGGCTGAGAATTAAGTCCAGAAACTCTCCCAAATTTAGTAGTGGGGTACAAAAATAAATGAGTAACAAAAGAAGAGAAGCTAATGAAGTCAACAAAAACCCAGGAACGATTGGTGTCATGTGACCCCAAAACAAAGACTGTGTCAAGAGCTGGGAGTGGGGCTACAGCAGTGGGAGAAGGATGGTCATTATTGCTAAATGCTTCAAAGAGGTAGAACCACATGAAGTCACAAAATATTTCATTGAATTTGGAAGAGTAAAATTCTTGTGACCTGATCTACAGCAGTTTCAGTTGAATCAGTGTTAAGAGATGTTAAGAAGATAGAGTAGAAATTGAGATGGTGGCCGGGCGCGGTGGCTCAAGCCTGTAATCCCAGCACTTTGGGAGGCCGAGACGGGCGGATCACGAGGTCAGGAGTTTGAGACCATCCTGGCTAACACGGTGAAACCCCGTCTCTACTAAAAAATACAAAAAACTAGCCGGGCGAGGTGGTGGGCGCCTGTAGTCCCAGCTACTCGGGAGGCTGAGGCAGGAGAATGGCGTAGAAACCCGGGAGGCGGAGCTTGCAATGAGCTGAGATCCGGCCACTGCACTCCAGCCTGGGCGACACAGCGAGACTCCGTCTCAAAAAAAAAAAAAAAAAAGAAAGAAATTGAGATGGTGAATATAGATGTTGCTCTGAAGAAGTGCTACTACCAAATGATGTGGAGCATAGGGAGGTTGTAGGAGAAACATACACACATACATATGCATATAAGGATTATAATATATAAATTTATTTAGCAATTTTTATGCATGAGTGTGAATAAATATATGCACATATATGTGTCTGTATATGTACAGACAATGCATTTAGTAATTTACATATATGTGTGGCATACTCACACACACACACACAAATATGTATACAGATGCTTCCTGGCTTACAATAGGATTTCATCCTGATAAATTCATCATAAGTCAAAAGTATTGTAAGTTGAAAATGCATTTCATACCCCAATAAGTCCATCATTAGGTCAAAAGTATTGTAAGTCAGAATATATTTAACTCCTGGATAAGTCCATTATAAAGTCAAAACATTTTAAGTCTAATCATTATAATTTGGGTACCATCTATGTAGATACATAAATCATACATTAAGGGTGACTGGGTGCCAGGCTGAATGTTATGAAAATGAATTTCAAGTCTCACAGCCACATTCACTCATTACAAATATGTACCACATTCACCTATTACAAATATGTACCCATGTACGTGTTCATGTTCCTACTGCAATGGCAGAGTTGCATAATAGTGACAGAAAACAAATGTCTTAAAATAACTAAGGCATTGCTACATAGCCTTTTAAAGTGAAAAGTTTATTCGTTGCTGGTCTACATAGCATGGAGGAATTTGTAGCAGAGAGGGTACTACAGTCAGTTAATTGAAAGGAATGGAGAGGTGGAGGGAGACTAGTAGCTTTTTGAAGGTATTATTTTGGAGATTGGTGAAGTTTTGGAGAACAAGGGATGAGGAAAAAGTATTGAAGAATTTGGAAAAGCAGGATATCGATTAGTTTCTGACTTTATTGGGAATGCAGATCAGAGAAAGGCTGGGGTAGAAAACAGAAATAATAATTACAGCCTTCAGTGAATATCAGGAGGACTGATGGGACTATAGGGAGGGTAGACTAGATGATAGAGCCCATGGTGGCAGTTTCAGTAGGATACCATCAGCATATACGTATATGTTATTTGTGATTTCATTTATCTTTTTTTAATAAGCAAAAGGAAAAGTATCCTGATATGGTTTGACTCTGTGTCCCCACCCAAATCTCACCTTGAATTGTAACAGGTTTTACCGTGTTAGACAGGCTGGCCTCGAGCTCCTGACCTCAATGATCCAACCACCTTGGCCTCCCAAAGTGCTGGGATTATAGGCATGAGCTACCACACCCGGCCTTTTTTATAGAAATTTCACAAACATATTCTGAAATTATAAATCACTCTAAAATATGTAATGCTTATTCACAGATCTTTTGTTACCTAATATACTTAAAATCGTTATTATGGAGGAAATTTATTCCTGAATTTTTTTATAAAGTGACCGAAGTTCAGAGAGTCCAAAAGAAAACAGCTAGTCCGTAGTTAAGATTAATGTAGATATATTCTTGTAAATGTAAGTCTACCGGTGCTTCTGCACATGGATGCATTTGCAGATATACAGTAGAAAAATTACCTAAATTTGCTAACATATAGGAGAGAAAAGGAATAAACCAAATAACTTCAAATTACCCATTAATATTTAGAGGCAAATATAAGAAAAGCCTCAATCTTCTCATTTTTAAAATGGGAATAATAGCCACGTGGTGTGGCTCATGCCTGTAATCCTAGCACTTTGGGAGGCTGAGGTGTGCGGATTGCCTGAGCTTAGGAGTTCAAGACCATCCTGGGCAAAGTGGTGAAACCCCATCTCTACTAAAATACAAAAAATTAACCACGCATGATGGTGCATCTGTAGTCTAAGCTACTCTGGAGGCTGAAGCACAAGAATAGCTTTAACCTGGGACGCAGATGTTTCAGTGAGCTGACATTGTGCCACTGCACTCCAGCCTGGGCAACAGAGAGACTCCGTCTCAAAAAAAAAATAAATAAATAAATATTAAAATTACCTATCACTTATATGTCATCAATGAAATAATGTGTTTAATAATGTGTTTGAAATGGCCTTGCAATTATAATGTATCATTAAGCTATTAAGTGATTGTATCCGTAGCTCTCACACAGTACTCTATTGGGAAATATTCTGTAACTGGCAAGCTTTGCTTCATTTCTACTACAAAACTCACAAGTGGAAATTCTCTATGGTTAAGTTACTATTGTTTCTAGACCAAATATTTTCAAAGTTTCTACAATTTGGTCCTTACTTTTTTCTTGACTTCGATGCATGCTGTGGTTCACTGATTACAAACAGTAGTAAAGTGTGCATGTATTTACTGCTCAGGAATCTAGCTTAAAATACATACATTCATGACAGATGTTTAACTTCTTAAGGAATCACTGTCCATGTTTGTAAATTTATTCAGTGAGAACTTAACTTAAATAGCCCTATTTAGATTTTCAATAAGCCAACACTGCATTATTTCTGCCATCATCTTCAACCTTAGTCATCACCCTTGCCATCATGATTATCCTTGCCATTCATTTAGCTGCTGGTTCCCAGCCGGTCTCTATGCATGGTGTTGTATAGAGACAGATTTCTTGTGCTATAGCAAAAGGGATTAATGAGAGTTCTTAGATTATTTCAATCTTATTATATATGAAATCTCCAGATCATTGAGGAAAAACGGGAATAATTTTTCCTTTGTGATTTTTAAGATAATGTATCCAATATTCATTGTTTGTATCCACATGCAAATGCCATGCTGAGACACAGATTCATTGATTTGCTCTTACTAAGCCAGCCCCCTCCATCTTGTGGGTTTCAGGGGAAAAAAAGAAAAAAAAAATTCTAAAAAAAAAATTTTATACTCCAAAATCATAGCACTGTGAAACTAAAATACCATAAGGACTTAGCATTTCTCTCTTTTACTCTATTCTCAATAGGCACATTTTCCTAGAAATGATGTTTTTTCTAGTAGACAGATTCTCTCAGTCTATTGTAAAGTAGGGGAACAAGGTAGCAGAGTGATTTTATATACAGAATAATGAATCTATCAAGTCAATCTGGGGCATCAAAAATCACTTTTGATTTTGAAATTTCCTTCTCTGATATCTGCTTTTGCCCCATACCTCTCTACACTGAAAGTATGACTCTCTAATCTTAAAAACATTTACCATGGGCCGGGCTCGGTGGCTCACACCTGTAATCCCAGCGCTTTGGGAGGCCGAGGCGGGTAGATCACGAGGTCAGGAGATCAAGACCGTCCTGGCTAATACAGTGAAACCCCGTCTCTACTAAAAATACAAAAAAAGTAGCCGGGCATGGTGGCGGGCGCTTGTAGTCCCAGCTAGTCTGGAGGCTGAGGCAGGAGAATGGCGTGAACCCAGGAGGCAGAGCTTGCAGTGAGCTGAGATTGCATCACTGCACTCCAGCCTGGGCGACAGAGTCAGACTCTGTCTTGAAAAAAAAAAAAAAGAAAACGTTTACTATGAACATGTCAAATAGCAGAGACATGGTGAGTTAATAAACTTTCATTTGATTTATAATAAACTGATTTTGGTGTTGATTAGAATCCTATAACTTACCTGTAACCCGTTTGTTGGGCAGATGTCAGTGTCTCCCTTTCTTAAATGAACTTAATTATCATGACAGAAAACATTAAATTTGACTGCTTTATTGAGAGATCAATATGGGAGACAGTGAAATATTGTTCATCATTTTAAACTGTTGTACAACACACAGGCTGCCAAATTAGTGAGAAATGGCCCTGATTATCAGACATTAATGGAGCCCTGGGTGTTGCTTTTTAGGCCTCTGCATTTGTGTCTTTGTAAGATGCATGTTCTTAGGACTGAAAGACAATGAAGCACACAGGTACTCAGGACCGACTACAGAAATCCATCAGGGCTGTTTATTGTGAACAAAAATGAGATTTTTTTTTTTTTTCCATGGCAGCAGGGACTCTTTAGGAACATGTAAAAGCATTATTTGGCTTACAAGGGTGAATGCGGGCTGTTTTAACTAGCTGTGGTATTATCTGGGCCAATTTAATTTCACTTGAAATTCATGAGTTCAGAGACTCAAACTAAATCTCAAAAACTCGAATAGTTTCTATTCATATTCTTATTGTTCAAAAGTACTTAAATGAGACATAAAAAGTTTCACAAGGCTTTCTGGACATGGTGTGGTGCTTTCAAAGACACTATTTTCATGATTTAGAGAGACTGTTGGAAAATAATGCAGAAGATGGTGGTAACAATGTATCTGCTACATCTAGAATATTGTATATAAAATAAAAAAGTGCTTCCTGAAAAGCATAGTTCTGCTTTCATTACTTAAGAAGAATCTAAGCAACTTGCAAGTTATTGAAATATAGTTACCATATGTTAATCTTGACATTACACTTCCCACTGAATCAGGTTCGCTCGCATTTACAACTATTGAACTTACAAAATTTTATATCAGCAAAGGAAAAATTTAATTGTTGCTCTGTAATAAAGATTCAAAAAATTTTATTACTGAGATATTAGCATCCTTCCAAACATGTAATTATTCCCATATTTAAAGAAAATGTTGGTAAACCTATAGCAACACATACAATGACAGCAGAGTATAATAAGGATTTCTAGATAGCAACTAAGCTATTTCTGATATACTGAATATAAAGAAAGGAAGAATCAATATACTTGGGATGTATGTGAACTTGGATTCCCAACACCATTCTTTATGTGTCAGAAGCTGAATTCCAAATTAGTCACATATCTTTAAAATAGATCTTCACATATACAGTAAATTTGAGGATCCACCACCTACATTTAGATGCATTATAAAGGATCTGCTCTGTTCTCATTTTATTTAGATGTACTTCCCTAATTTTGTAACTTACTTCCCATAAACTCTTTGCTACGTGACAATTACATGAATTTCAGGGTGCTTTTCAAAGGTTGTGAATTAACAACATAATAAAAAGAAATGATACAGCATAGCAAAATAACAAATAAATCGCATTCATTTATTCAGATGTTTAATAAATGTGGTTATGTACCAGGGACAGGCTTTGTAACAGAGAATGGGGATAAAACAGCTTGTAAAACTGATCTTATCCGTGCCTGCTTTTTGAGAGAGGTAATGTATAAATAGATGGTAATTCTATTGCTACGAGTAGATACCATCACATATTTCTATTTTGGAAGAGGTGTTCCCTCAGGAAGTCTATATGCTACCATGTGAGCATTTCTCTTTCACTATTTTGTTTTTATATCTGTTCTTTGCCTATTAATGCTCCCCATAGGAACGTAAGCTGTTCGCAAGTAGGAATGTTCTAAAATTACCTTGATCACCTTTGCACCCTAAGGGCAGAGTAGGTACATATTCTAACAAACATTTGCTAAATGAATTAATAAAATGAAAATAACCATCAACTATTTTTGTCTGAAAAGGCTGGGTTGAAAGTTATAGGTTTTCATTCTTTAATTTTTGTAGTGGCATTTTTAATATTTGATTTTTCATTAAAAAGGAAGCATCGCTTTCGAGCAATCGTATTATTTGGATGTTTCTATTTTTATTCTTCTGGGTAAATTATTTTTAATTCATCCAGACATATTATTTTAAGAGATGTGAAATGTCAAAGAAGAAAAAAATATATAAAATAATAAAAATAGCTAACATTCTTTTTTTCTGTGTCTGAGGCACTGTACTATATTATCTACACGTATTGTCTTATTTAATACTCAAAAATCTTGTTGATGGTATTCCCATTTTAAAGATAAGGAAATTAAGGCTTAGACGATTAAATATCACGATTATGACTACTCAATTAGTAGTTGTTGAAGTAGGAACTCAAGCTTAGTTCTGTCTGATGGGAATGTCTTAACATAAATGTATGCATAAGTGGGAAATACCAGAGTTTTCAGTGAAAAAAGAATATAATTTTTTTTATGATGAAGTAAGCATGTCAACATAAGTTATTAATAAAATAAACATGTATTTCCCAATCATTTTGAAAGAGTAAGCTGTCAAAACAGCTACACTTAAATACATGTTTAATGGGCAGCCTGCAGTCAAAGATCTAAATACTTTTATTGCGCTTTAAAAGTTTGTAGTCCTTTGGGAAAATTATAGAGACATAAAAAGTGATCCTTTTCATCTACAGTAAAACTTTCTTGTCTTAAAATCTATTTTTTCAGATATCAATACAGTCATGCACTGCATAATATTTCTCAGTCTATGATGCATCATGTATACAGTCGTGATGCCATAAGATTATAATGGAGCTGAAAAATTCCTATGACCTGGTGAGGTCCTTACTGACTTAATATAATAGTGCAAGTACTTTATTTTTCTATGTTTAGTGCAGCTTAAGTATACAGTTTTTATAAAGTCTACAGTGGGGTACAGTAATGTTCTAGGCCTTCACATTCACTCACCACATACTTACAGACTTATGCAGAGCAACTTCGAATTCTACAAGCTGCTTTCATGGTAAATATCCTATACAGGTGTACCATTTTAAAAAATCATATCTATCTATCTATCTATCTATCTATCTATCTATCTATCTATCTATCTGTCTGTCTATCTATCTATATTTGGTCATTTGTATATCTTCATTAGAGAAATTTCTATTCAGGGCCTTTTAAAGATTAAATTGTTTTCTTGCCATTGAGGTGTTTGAATTTCTTATATATTTTGGGTGTTAAACCCTTACCTGATATATGGTTTGAAAATATATGCTCCAATTTCATAGGTTTTCTCTTCACTCTATTGATTGTTTCCCTAGCTGGTTGTGCAGAAGCCTGTTGGTTTTATAATCCCATTTGTCTTTTTTTTCTTTTGTTGCCTCTGTTTTGAAAGTCTAATCCCAAAAATAATTGCCTAGACTAATATCATGAATTTTTTTCCCATATTCTCTTCTACTAGTTTCATAGCTCCAGGCCTTATGTCTAAACCTTCAGTCAATTTCAAGTTGATTTTTGTACATGGTGTGAGATAGGGATCCAATTTCATTCTTCTGCGTAAGGATATCCAGTTTTCCCAACACTCCTTATTGAAAAGGTGGTCCCTTTCTTATTATGTGTTTTTGGCACCTTTGTCAAAAATCTGTTGACTATAGACATGTCAGTTAATGAAGCAGCTACATTAGGGTAAATACCCAGGGTTCATCTTCTTGCACCAAGAAAATTTAAGACACAGACACACAAGAGGAGTTTAGAAGCAGAGGTTTAATGGGCAGAAGAAATAGAAAGAAAGAGAAAGAAGAAGGGAAACAGCTCTCTCTAGTGAGAGAGAGAGGGGACTTCCCAGAAGAAAAGGCTGTCTGGCAGCAGAGAGCACTGGATTTATAGGCAGGCTTGAAGAGGCAGTGTCTGATTTGCACAGGACTCACAGATTGGTTCAATCAGGTGTGATGTTTACATAGCGCACAGCGAAGGCTGGCTGCCTCACCCTAATCTTATTTTGCAAATGAACTTTTCCCTTGGCTGGCACCATCTTGTCTGCTTCTTACTGTACATGTGGCTGGCAGAGAAGGGAAGATGGAACCACCATTTTGAACATGTCTAGTCCCAGGTAGTTCTTTCCTGCTGGCATTCACCCCTTCAAGCTCCCAGCATGCTTGTCTATATCTGTAGCTGGACTTTACAGGCGCTTTTTGTTAAAAAATGATTTGGGACTGCTTTTAATTAAAAGAAAAATCTTATCAAAGACTTCCATACCCTCACTATCTGCCTAATTCCTTCTTAACTCCTGTATCATTAATTTCTAGGCTTTCAATTATGTTCTGTTGGTTGATGTGTCTGTTTTAATGCCAGTACCATGCTGTTTTGATTACTATAGCTTTGTAATATAATTTGAAATCAGATAATGTGGTTCTTCTAGCTTTATTCTTTTTGCTGAACATTGCCTTGGCTATTCAAGGGCTTTGTGGTTCCATTTGAATTTTTGGATTTTTTTTATTTCTGTGAAAAAATGACATGGAAATTTTGATAGCAATTGTATTGGATCTGTAGATTGCTTTGGTACTATGGATATTTTAGCAATACTGATTATAGCAATCCATGAACACAGGGTGTCTTTTCATTTACTTGTGCCTTTTTCAATATCTTTCATCAATGCTTTATAGTTTCCAGTTCAGATATCTTTCATCTCCTTGGTTAAATTTATTTCTAAGTATTTTAGTTTTTTGTAGTTGGTCTAAACTGAATTGTTTTCTTGATTTGTTTTTCATATGGTTCATTGTTACCATATAAAAATATTATTTTTTGAATGACAATTTTGTATTATGCAACTTTAGTTCTAACAGAATTTTTTTT
>NW_012109808.1:5290833-5310572 GCF_000951045.1 Mandrillus leucophaeus | reverse complement strand
GTTCCACCATGTTGACCAGGCTGGTCTTGAACTCTTGACCTCAAGTTATCTGCCTGTCTTGGCCTTCCAAAGTGCTGGGATTACAGGAGTGAGCCACCACACCTGGCCTACAGCACTATGTTGAATAGAAGTGGAAAGGTTGGGCATCCTTTTCTTTTCCTGATCTTAAAGTAAAGGCTTTCAACTTTTCTTTGTTGAATATGTCAGCTGTGGGCTTGTCATATGTGGCTTTGATTGTGTTAAGGTACATATTTTCTGTATCTACTTTGTAGAGAGGTTTTTTCAATCATGAAATGATGTTGAATTTTGTCAAATGCCTTTTCTGCATCTAATGAGATGATCATATTGCTTTTGTCCTTCATTCTGTTAATGTGATGTATCATATTTATTGCTTTGTATATGTTGAACCATCCTTGAATCTCAGGGATAAATCCCACTTGATCATGGTGAATGACTCTTTAAATATGCTGTTGAATTTTGTTTGCTAGTATGTTGTTGAGAATTTTCACATCTTTGTTCATTAGGAATATGGGCCTATGATTTTCTTGTAATGTCCTTGTCTGGCTTTGGTGTCAGGGTAATGCTGGACTCATAAAATGATTTTGTATATATTCTTTCCTCTTTAATTTTCTAGAAGAGCTTCAAAACAAATTTATCAAAAATCTAACAAAAATTAACTAATAGCCCAGAATGTGTGTCTTGCTGGCAGTTAGATCTGCAAATGTATATCCAGAAACTGAAGCTCATTCAATTTTCTTGGCTTCTATGTCCTTTACAGTCTTGATAATCTATGCAAGAAAGTAGTGGAAAGGAAAATATATCATGGAGAAGGTTTACTTCTTAAAGAGTTTTGTCTGAAAGTGGTTACCTCCATTTGTCCAACATCCACCAACCAGAACTCCTTGGACTGTGTTACCTGATTACAAGAAAAATAAGAAAATATAATCTAGTTGTGGTTTGGAGGCAAAGAAGGAAGAAACTAGTTTGGAGGAATAGATATTTTCCAAATTAAAAATAATTATTTTCTTCTTCATATTTTAAAACCGTTAATCTATTATGTCCTCTGTCATTTATTTTTGCTTTTAGAAAACAAGTTTTCAGAATGTCCTTCTTTCACAGATAAACAAAGCTGATTTCCTGAATATAAGAATATGTAACGTTTATAGTTCTGAAAAATCATCAACCATCATCTTTTAAAGTAGTGCTTTTTTCTCATTCTTAATTTCTCCTTTGGAGCTCTATTTAGGTTAGATATTCACTTTTACTTATTTTTTAACTTGTTTTTACAAACACAGTAACACATTTATTTAACTATGAGTCTAAGGTTTGTATATGTTACTGTGTATCAGTTTATTGTTGCTGCTGTAACAAATTACCACAAACAGTGGTTTAAAAACTAATTTACTAAATTCATTACCTTATAGAGTTCTGAATTTTAAAAAGGTTACATTTGATGCTAAAATCAAAGGTTATGTTTCTTCTGGAGGCTGTGAGAATTTTCCCTTTAACTTTCTCAGCTTCCAGAGGCTATGTTCTTTGGCTCATGGCTGCATCAAGTTGATCTTGGGTTTCGTTGTGGTCATTGTTTCATTTCTGTTTCAGCCTTTCCTGCCTCTTATAAGAGCCTTTGTGGACATGTTGTACCTACCTAGATAATCCAGGATAATCTCGTCATCTCAATATCCCCAATGTAATCACATTTACAAGTTCCATTTTGTCTTGCTTAAATAATATATTTGCAGGTTTCATAGATTAGAATTTGGAAATTTTTTTGGGGGGGAAAGGAATAATTTTTTTCTGTAGACCATACTGTGTAAAATATACCTCAATCTAAAAGAAATAAGCAAACACTTACAAAAAAGGAGAACCATATTGTCTGAGTCTGTTTTGTGCTGCTATAACAAAATACCTGAGACTGTGTTATTGATAAAGAACAAAAATTGATTTCTCACAGTTTTGCTGCGTAGGAAGTACAAGTCAAGTTGCCAGCAGGTTTGATGACTGATGAGGGTCTGCTCTCTGGTTTCAAGGTGGCACCTTAATGCTGCATCCTCCACGGTGAAGGAAATCTGTGTTGTCACATGACAGAAGGGATGGAAGGTTGAAAAGTGGACAAATGCTGTGTTCTCACATGACAGAAAAGCAGAAGACAGAAAAAGCCCTTCTGCAAGCCCTTTTGATAATGGCATTAATTCCTTCATGAAGGCTCTGCCTACCTCCCAAGAAGCCTCATCTCCAAACGCCATCCCACGGGGGATTAAGTTTCCAATACACAAATTTTCGGGGATACACCAGAGCATAGTACACACAGACACATAGCTGAAGATACCTTATTAAGACTCAAATTATGTTCCTCAGTAGGAAATAACTGAATTTAAGAATCCTCAGTGTGTATAGCACAAAAAAAAGAAAACTAGGAGAAATATTTTTGTTACCATTTACCAATGCTAATACGTTTTATTTAAAGAAAAGAAAATTCTACCTCCTACCACAGAACCCTGCAATCCTTGAAATTATATAAACACAATGCCCACACATTACTTCTATTCTTCCTGATAACAAAGGTGGTTCTAAAAATTATGACTCATTTGATAGGAAAGAAATGATAGATCTTAAGAAGTTGCAAGTTGCAAAGTTCCAAGTTTTATTTGACATTAGCTCATCAAGTGCATTGTATTCTTATGTTCCAAAAGTTTAAAAAGTGGTAAAGTATATTTCCCAAGTCTATTTATAGTTGTTCTTGGGTGAACTTCTTCAAGGCAATTTTGTTAAAGTTTTTCAAATTGGATTTGAAAGAGTAAACACATTTAGAACCATTGAAATGTTAAGTAATATACAGTAAGTTATCTACGGAAGTAAACTTCTTAGTCCTTGGGGCAGGAGGGACATAGAAGTTTCTTTTGCCATTCACAGTGTTGCTGTGACATCTTGTCCTCCAATGAAACTTTTAACATGTTTTATGAGGAAAAGCTATTTTCCTCCATGTTATCAGTTAAAATATATTTTTGTTTGCTCCAAAGGACAACTGCCACGACTAGTGCTATAAACTTTAGGACTGAAGTTTTGTTTTGTCTGCTCTGGGAATGTCAGTACCTTATTTTATTCTTAGTGTGAGGAAAATTATATGATGCATCCATTTTATTTATCTTCCATTAGGCCAATGCGCATATACCCTAACTCTCAACACAACAACCCTTGCAAGTGTAACAAGTTTAGTTCTGTGTGTCTGTGTCTCAGTGATAAAGAGTCCTGGGAAGTTTTATATTACATTTTCAAATGTTTACAGCTTTATGGCTAGAACTCTATGAATTTTCCATAAATATCAGAGAAAGAAAGCAATAACCTTGATATTTGAGAGAACTAGTACATAAAACAAAAGTAGACAGGAACATTTGTTCAGGAGATCTTTTTTTTTCTTTCTTTCTTTCTTTTACATATACACACACACACATACACACATATATATGCAAAACTAAAAAGAAAAAAGATCTGAACAAATGTATATGTTATATATTACACATATGCGTATATGTTATATATTACACATATGCGTATATGTTATATATTACATATATGCGTATATGTTATATATTACACATATGTATATGTTATATATTACACATATGTATATGTTATATATTACATATATACATATATGAATATATGTTATATATTACATATATGCATATATGTTATATATTACATATATGCATATATGTTATATATTACATATATGTATACATGTTATATATTACATATATGCATACATGTTATATATTACATATATGCATACATGTTATATATTACATATATGTATATATGTTATATATTACATATATGTATATGTTATATGTAATATATGTTATATGTTATATAGTACATATATGTATATATGTTATATATTACATATATGTATGTTATATGTAATATATGTCATACGTTACATGTATACGTTGTACGCAATGTATGTCATACGTTACATGTATACGTTATACGCAATGTATGTCATACGTTACATGTATACGTTATACGCAATGTATGTCATACGTTACATGTATACGTTATACGTAATGTATGTCATACGTTACATGTATATGTTATACGTAATATATGTCATACGTTACATGTATATGTTATATGTAATATATGTCATACGTTACATGTATATGTGATATGTAATATATGTCATACATTACATGTATATGTTATATGTAATATATGTCATACGTTACATGTATATGTTATATGTAATATATGTCATACGTTACATGTATGGATGACATAGAATATATATGTCATACGTTACATGTATGGTAATATATGTCATACGTTACATGTATGCATGACATAGAATATATATGTCATACGTTACATGTATGCATGACATAGAATATATATGTCATACGTTACATGTATGCATGACATAGAATATATATGTCATATATTACATGTTATTTATTACATATATGTATATATGGTATATATTACATGTTATTTATTACATATATGTATATATGGTATATATCACATGTTATTTATTACATATATGTATATATGGTATATATTATATATGTTATTTATTACATATATGTAACACATATTTATATATATAACTATATATATATATAAAACTTTGGACTGTGTTGGGGAACAATTCTAATATTTCTGACAATCTAATCTCTTTCTTTGATAACAGCATTACTCATGCCCTTTCACTTTGCTTAGGAGAACCATTACCAAGAGAGTGATTCTTTTACTCCTTCTGTTTTCATTGCTCTTCCTGTGTGTGTGTGTGTGTGTGTGTGTGTGTGTTTGTATGCTTTGATGTATACTAGCCAAGTTGGAAAGGTATATTTATTAAATCAAAGAAAGATAAGCTTAGGAGACATATTTGTTTATATTTATTTCTGGATGGATCTTCTTTCTTCTCTATTTTTAGACATTGTTGTAATACAAAAAATAACCAACTTATGTTCAGAAAACACAAGATTATACTGTAGTAACTGACAACCCTAAAATATCGGTGGCCTAAAATGACCAAGGTGTATTTTCTTGTCTCCCACTTGTCAATTTCTCATTGTCTGCTGCTCCTCTTCTCATTATCATTATTCTGGGACACAAGCTGATGGAGAAACCACATCCAGAATGTTGATGGTTACTATGAAAGAAAAAAAAGAAGAGAGAGAGAGTGAAGCATGGCAAATCAAACCATTTCTTAAAGGCCATATTAAAAGTTCTTAAATAAACATGGCATACCACTTCTGCTTAATTTCATTGGCCAAATTAAATTACAGCTGTGCCTACCTCTGAAAATATTGAAAGGCCAATGTTACCATATGCTTAGGAAAGAGAACTCTAAATTAAGACTGGATAATTTCATGCCTGCTAGTAACTTTAAGAATCTCATGTTACTTACTAATCGACACAACTCAAATTGCTTCACTTTTTATATATGTGTGTGTTTCTATGTTAATTAGTCTTTCTCATCTTTTCCAAGCTGCTAGTGGCAGGTTATGTATAAAATACCCATATTTTCCACTTTATATCTTGATCATAAGTATTAGCCACAAATAGTGCTGCTTCCTACAATTGGTTTATTTGGTTGGTTTTATCTAAGAATGCATAGATTTTAATGCATAAGGCACTGCATTATTATTATTTTTTACCATGTAATGCTACTGTTATTTTTTGTTTTGGAAATTTTATAGATGATTCCTTTATGGAGTTTTTCTATTGGCAATGTCTCCAGTAACAGTGGCTCATCTGCGTCAGAAAAGAGATAAATGTAGGAGTGATGGCCAACATTCAGATATATTGAAGTTCTACAGATCCCACTTCTTTCATTTTCCTCCCTGTCAAATCGATGCCTTCTGCTTTTGATTCTACCAAGATATTGAGTGATCTCAGGAAACACATTCATTTCCTGTCACCTCTACACTGAGAGTGATCTGAAAAATGTGAGACTGAATTTATATGTTTTTCTTCTCAATTCTACCATCAGTATCTCGTAAAGAAGTCAGTAGAAATAGCACAAGGGTTAATGCTTCATGTCAGGTGCAGTTAAAATATACTTGGCTTTCAAACTTTTGAGGTCCTCAATCATTCTCTTCTCTCTAGTCCATGTTTGGGGAATTCACTATTTCTGACATGACCTATGGCATTTCTTAACATATCTAAAGGCCTTCCCTTACTTTGAAGAACTGAAACCACCCTGGAATGTCCTGACAACCTTGAAATGATGACTTGGCCACCTAACTCAGACGTTCTTTGGTCCCGACTTGCACATTGCAGTTGATTCTCGATAACATTTCTGAGCTGAACTGCATTCTTGATCTCTGTTCTTGTTTATCATGCCCAGCCCCTTTGCTTTCTTTCCTAGAGTCTGATTTCCATTTATATAACCATAATCCAGCAATCTTGCTTTTACCTCTAGTGTCTCCACTGCTTAATAATTTTACTTACAGAGTGGACTTGATTGGAATGTTGAGTTTTGCTGTGCTGTCTGGGCTGCTATTACCTCTCTAACCTCATCCTTCACTATTCTTCTTTTTTCTTGCTGTGCTCTGACAACACTGGGCTTCTCCTTACTCTGTGAGTAGTCAAGGCACCATGCCACCTGAAAGCCATTGCATTTGCTGCTCCCTCTGTCTGAATTAGTCTTTTCCAGATATTCTCATGGGAAACCCTTGCTTTATTTGTTTTTCCAAAAATCACCTTTATAGTGAAGTCTGGCCTGGCCACCCTATCTGAAATTGTACTATTATGCAGAATACATAAGGAGAATAGGAATTAAATGAACACACAAAGAGGAAAGTTAATCATATTATCACAGGGTAAATTCTCATATTAAGTTTCAGCCTGGGAGGCCATGTGAATTCTTGGCTTCACAAGAAGGAATCCAAGAGCGAGCTCATAGACTAAATTGAAAGCAAATTTATTAAAAGGAAAAGGAATAAAATGATGGCTACTCCACAGTAGCCTATGCAAATAATGCATAGTACTACCTGCGCATAGTATACTACGTATAGTAGCCACCCTAAACAAGGGGTGGGTTATTCATGAGTTTTCCGGGAAATGGGTGGGGAATTCCCAAAACAGGGTTTCTCTCCCTTTCAGACTATGTAGGGGTCGATTCTGGACTTTTCCGTGGCATTTGTAAATATCATGGCACTGGTGAGAGTTTCCTTACCACATCTTTTTTATCAGCAAGGTCTTTGTGACCTGTATCTTATGAAACCAGTTCTTCCGAGCTCCTATCTCAAAATGCCACCTTTAAACAACTAAGTTCCATAATTCATTATTTTGTGAGCTTGATTAAAATATTACAATTATTGGTCACAATTGTAGGATGCCAAAAGAATGAGGGTTGTGATCAACTCAGTATACCACTGGAAGCTATATGAGTAAGCAGCAAACTATTTCTCATAAATGCAGAATGTTGGCAAACTGACAAAAGGTGTCCACAGCCCAGAAGGACTGATGAGGGCAGTCACGACCCAAGCACAAGTGTTTCTTGTGTTTAGGCATAATTGAAGCCTGTTAGCAATAATGTGAACCTGTGATCAATCCAGTAGCTGACCAATTGTTAGCTCCTGCTTCCTGCTCTTGTTGCTCAATAAATACAAAGGGCTGTAGTAGCTCAGGGGGGTTTGTCTTTGCTCACTAGAAGCAGGGAGCTCTTTTCTTCTTCCCCAGTTCCCCTTTCCTTAAAATAGTTACTTTTGGTTTTTGTTATCATTTTCTACATTCTTCCCTTTGTTCAGTCTTGTAATGACAGTCTCAAGTAGTAACAGTAATAACTGCTGTAATGACAGTCTCAAGTAGTAGTTGTGGCAGTCAGCTACGCACAATAGCATTGGTTGTTTATAACAAGAAGTTTTAATTTAAAAAGAGTAAATATTGTCTGGTGCGAATGAACATTACAGATGTATCTGTAGCTTGAGGTGAACCTTAATACAGTGTATAACTGACTTTCTTCACTGTTTTTTGATTCTGCTTCCTGAATCTTCCCTTCCCTACCCAGGACTGCATCCTTCTTCATTCATATTCACCAGAAAAAAGAAAGGTGTCTCCTTCAGTAACTCAAAGAAAAGTCCTAGAATTAAGTTTAATTTATCCTCATTACTCTTCCATGACTGGAAAATTCAGAGTACTGTTTGAAAAGGGAGGGAAAAAGAAAAAGGGAGAGAATTAAAGTTTCTTGTGCACTTCCTTCTCCCTTGGGATGATAATAGTTATTGAGTAACTTGAAATTAACATATTAATTTATTTAAAGTGTCATATTAATCTCTGGCAAGCTACATTCCAGCATATTCATTTATCACATGCTGTGTGAATGCTTTTTTTTTTTTCATTTGCAAATTTTTGCTGATAAGGGCTATTTGATAACACAGTCACATGCACTAATTTATTTTCAAGTTAATGCATTTGAGGTCTAGTTTTAATGTGCTCTTAAAGCAAGCAGTCTTGTCCCCCTCATGTTTTTCAGTATTTGTGTCTGCTAAATTTAGAGCTTTTATAAAAATTATAATGTCACGTCTTGTGTTTTTCAACTGCAGCAGTGTTTTTAGTTACTATAAACAAACATGTACACTAGTTCTTTGAGGAAAAAAAGTGCTCAAAATGCATCTAGGTTCTGAACAATTGGAAAATGGCAAATGGCATTTCAAGTGGTTCAAATTTGCACTTCCTTCAGCAATTTTTAGATATTTTTTAAAGCAAGAATGGAATTTATAGTTATTTATAGTAAGTTGTTATAAACCTATCTCATGAATATTGCCAGCTTGACACTTAAACTTACCTTTTCATTTATTAATAGAAATATTCAGAAATAGTCACTAAATGTGATTACTGGAATGGTCATCTAAGTAACTTTTTGCCTTCAAGCAAAAGCATCTGAGCCCATTACATTTATATAAGGTAGGAAGAATACAAATTAATTCTGGCTTGTTGAGTTTGGAAGTCCTAATTGATTATTTTGACTGAATTTATCAGTCAAAATTCAGTCAGTCAGGTGAATCTTCCTCCTAGAGCTGTTCTTATATCATAATTAGCTTTTGTTAATTGGTAGAATCTGCCGTCTAAAGATTTCACAAACAATTTGAGAGAGAAAAATTATGTACCTCAGTCTGTTTGATGGAATATGGTTTAGTTTTCTGCTTTTCATAAGTCGCTTAGGTTTGTGCTTGTTAACTTGTTACAAAAAGCCAGGAGTTGTGTTAATAGATATTATTTTCTAATTAGTTTCCAGGAAAAATAGACATTGCTCTTCTTTTGTGCTTTTTCGTTTGTTTGTTTGTTTTTTATATGGAGTCTTGCTATGTTGCCTGCCTGGAGTGTGGTGACACAGCCTTGGCTCACTGCAATCTCCCTATCATGGGTTCAAGTGATTTTCCTGCCTCAGCCTCCTGAGTAGCCAGGACTACAGGTGCCCACCACCACACCTAGATAATTTTTGTATTTTTAGTAGAGATGGGGTTTCACCATGCTGGCCAGGATGGTCTCGATCTCCTGACCTCATGATCCATCTGCCTTGCCTCCCAAAACACTGGGATTATAGGTCTGAGCCACTGTGACCAGGCTCCATTTATTTTTACCTAAGTTTTCCATTTAAAATTTTTCATGAAAGTTGGATGTAACAATGCACACCTGTAATCCCAGCACTTTGGGGGGCCCAGGTGGAAGGATTACTTGAGGTCAGGAGTTCAAGACCAGCCTGACCAACATGTTGAAACCCCCATCTATACTAAAAATACAAAAATTAGCCAAACATGGTGGCACGCATCTGTAATCCCAGCTACCTGGGAGGCTAGGGCATGAGAATCACTTGAACCTGGGAGACAGAGGTTGCAGTGGAGCAAAGATTCTACCACTGCACTCCAGCCTGGGCAACAGAGCAATACCCTGTCTCAAAAAAAATAAAAATAAATTAAAAATTAAAAATAAAATTCTCCATGAGGCCCAAAATCTTCACCTTGTCTATTAGATGTCAGTGATTCAGATTTATTTCTCACATTATCCTGACACATCTCTTCTTAACTTTATTATTATTTTTCTTTTTATGTGGGTTCTGATCACTTTCAAACCATGCTCCTCCAAGTATGTTCAAGGTTGGATAGGTGACCTAAAAAAACCTTTCTTCAGATCACATGAGAAAATGGTATAAGGAATAACTATATTTCTGTTTCATGTGTTTAAAGTAATTTACTTTATAGCTTCCCTGAATTATGGGATTAAAGCCTGAATATAACCAAAGTGTAATGAAGTCTGTAATGTACTGTCCTTTTATAAAATTCAGCTACCTGAAAATTCTTATATGCAGAAAAATAGAATCACCACACTTTGGGGGAAGGACTTTTCAGTATCAAGTCTTTTGGTTTCAGTGAATGTTTTATATTACTTTGGATAGGTTTTGTAAACCAAAATGTATCTGAAACAGGTATTATTTTAGTTTATTTTGTTAAAATTATAAGGACATGCCTGTGACAGCCTCAGGAGGTCCTGAGAATGTTTGTCCAAGGTAGTCAGACTGAAGCTCAGCTTTATACGTTTTAAGGTGACATAAAGCATTAGTCAATACATGTAAGACATACATTGATTTGTTCCACAAAGGTGGAACAACTCTAATGTGATTTGACCCTTTGTCTCCAACTAAATCTCATCTTGAATTGTAATCTGCAATGTTGAAGGGAGGACCTGATGGGAGGTGACTGAATCATGGGGGCAGACTTCCTCCTTGCTGTTCTCATGATAAAGTTTTCATGAGATCTGATTGCTTGCAAGTGTGTTACATCCTCCCCCTTCTGTCTCTCTCTTTCCTGCCAGCTATGTGACAATGTGCCCACTTTCCCTTAGTCTTCTGCCATAACTGTAAGTTTCCTGAGACCTCCTTAGAAGCAGAAGCCTGTACAGTCCACAGAAATGTGAATCGATTAAACCTCTTTTCTTTATTAATTACTCAGTCTCAGGTATGTTTTCACATCAGAAAGAGAACGAATTAATACAAACTTGAAGGTGGTTGGAGGATCTTCCAGGTCATAGGTGGATTCAAAGATTTTCTGACTGTCAATTTGTTGAAAGGATTTATTGAAAGACCTGGATCCAATAGAAGGGAGTGTCTGGGTTAAGATGAGGGATTGTGGAGACCAAGGTTTTTATTATGTAGATGAAGCTTCCAGGTAGCAGGCTTTAGAGAGAATAGATTGTAAATATTTCCTATCAAACTTAAAAAAATGACAGACTTAATTCTTTTCTAGAACAAGAAACGGATCAGGAAAGGGAAAGGAATTCTCTATAAAATTTGTAGATTTTCCCCACAAGACACTTGCTTCCTCGTGCAAGCTCAGTAGAGCCATTTCAAAATATGTCAAATCAATATATTTTGGGATAAAATATGCTGATTTTTTGAGGGCCTACTATCTGTCATTTTGGTATCTTTATTGCTACAGAGTTTACTTTGCCAGTTTTAAGGTCTCTGTTTTAATGTTAAATGCTGGACAGCTGTGCCTAAATTCTAAAGGGAGGTGTATTAGTCCATTCTCACATGGCTATAAGGAAATATCTGGGGGAAAAAAAAAAAGAAATATCTGAAACTCAGTAACTCAGTAATTTATTTTAAAGAATAGTTTTAATTGGCTTATGGTTCTGCAGGCTGTACAGGTTTTAGGGAGGCCTCAGGAAACTTACAATCATGGCTGAAGGCAAAGGGGAAGTAAGCAATGTCTTGCATGACCAGAGCAGAAAAAAGGGAGTGAGGCGCTGGTGTTGGAGTGGGAGGGTACCACACACTTTTAAACAGCCAGATCTCATGAAAACTCTATAATGAGACAGCAGTAGAGGATGATGCTAAACTGTTAGAAACAGCCCCCATAATCCAGTCACCTCCCATTAGGCTCATCTCCAACGGTGGGGTTACAATCCAATATATGATTTGGGTGGGGACACAGAGCCTAACCATATCATTCTGGCCCTGGTCCCTCCAAAATCTCATATTCTTCTCATATTTCAAAATACAATCATCCCTTCTCAACAGTCCCCCAAGTCTTAACTCATTCCAGCATGAATTCAAAAGTCCAAATTTCAAAGTTTTGTCTGAAACAAGACTAGTTCTTTCTGTCTATGAACCTGTAAAATCAAAAACAAGTTAGTTACTTCCCATATACATTGGGGGTGTAGGAATTGGCTAAGCACTGTCTTATCAAAAAGGAGATACCAGTCTAAGAAAAGAGGCTACAGGCTCCATGCAAGCCTGAAATATGGCAAGACAATCATTAATCCTTAAAGATGTCAAAATAATCTCTTTTCACTCCATATTTCACATCCAGGGCACACTTTTGCAAAGGGTGGGCTCCCAAGGTCTTGGGCAGCTCCACACCTGAGGCTTTTCAGGGTACCACAGGTACTTTGACTGCTTTCACTGGTTGGCGTTGAATGCCTGCTTTTCCAGGAACATAATGTAAGCTGTCAGTGGGTCTACCATTCTGGGGTCTAGAGGATAGTGGCTCTCTTCTCACAGTTCCACTAGGCAGTGTCCCAGTAGGGACTCTGTGTGTGGGGGCTCCAACCCCACATTTTTCCTCTGTACTGTCCAAGCAGAGATTCTCCACAAGGGCTCCACTCCTGTAGCAGACTTCTGTCTTGACATCCAGCCATTTTCATACATCTGAAATTTAGATGGAGGCTCCTGATATGGTTTGGCTGTATTCCCACACAAATATCATCTTAGATTGTAGTTCCCATAATCCCCACGTCAATGGGAGGGACCTGGCAGGAGGTAATTTAATCACGGGGCAGTTACCCTTATGCTGTTCAGGCTGTTGTCATGATACTAAGTGAATTCTCATGAGCTCTGACGATTTTATAAGGGGCTTCCCCATTCTCTCAGCTCTCATACTTCTCCTTTCTGCCCTGTGAAGCAGGATGTGTTTGCTTCCCCTTCCACCACGATTGTAAGATTCCTGAAGACTCCCCAGCCATGCTGAACTGTGAGTTAATTAAACATTTTTTCTTTATAAATTACCCAGTCTTAGATATGTATTAGCAGCATGAGAACAGACTAATACTGCTCCCAAGCTTCAATTCTTACACTTTGTTCACCTGCAGGCTTAAGACCACATGGAAGCCACCAAGGCTTATGGTTTATGCCTTCTGAAGCAATGGTCCAAGTTGTGCCTCGGCCTCTTCTAGCTACAACTGGAGCTGGAGTGGCCACGTTGCAGGGTGCTATGTCCTGAGGCTGCACAGAGCAGCAGGGTCCTGGCCCTGGTTCAAAAATCATTCTTTCCTTCTAGGTCTTCTGGACTATTAAAGGAAGGGCTTCTTTGGAGGTTTTTGAACTGCCTCTGGGGCCTATTCCCCATTGTCTTGGCTATCAACATTTGGCTCCTCTTTACTTACACCAATTTCTGCAACTGGCTTGAATTCCTCCTCAGCAAATGGATTCTTCTTTTCTAACACATGACCAGGCTGCAATTTTCCCAAACTTTTATGCTCTTGTTCCCTTGTAAATATAAGTTCCAGTTTTACATCATTTCTTTGCTCTGGTTGCTAGGAGCAGATTCCTAGGACAGGGGCATAATCCAACCAGGTTTTTTATTAAGTATAGCAAAATTGACCTTTGCTCCAATTCCCAAGAAATTTTTCATCTCCAGCTGAAACCTCCTCAGCTTAGACTGCATTGTTCATGTCACTATGAGCATTTTGGTCACAACAATGTAACAAGTCTCTAGGAATTTCCAAACTTTCCCTCATCTTCCTGTTTTCTGAGCCATCCACACTGTTCCAGTCTCTTCTCATTACCCAGTGCCAAAGCTGCTTCCACATTTTCAGGTCTCTTTTTAGCAATGCCCACTTCCCGATACCAATTTTCTGTATAAGTTCATTCCTGCACTGTTATGAAAAAATGCTTGAGACTGGGTAATTTATAAAGAAAAGGTATTTAATTGGCTCATGGTTCAGTAGGCTATACAGGAAACATGCCTGGGGAGGCCTCAGGAAACAGAATTATGGAGGAAGGTGAAGGGGAAGTGGCAACATCTTACATGCCCAGAGCAGGAGGAAGAGAGACAGGAGAGGTGATATAGCCTTTTAAACAACCAGATCTCTCAGTAACTCACTTACTCTCAAGAGAACACTACCAAAGGGGCAACATGCCCCCATGATTCAATGACTTCCCACCAGGACCCACCTCCAACATTGGGAATTATAATTTGACATGAGACTTGGGGAGCGACAAAGACCTAAACCATATCAGGAGGAGTGTATAATGAGGCATGTTTGACCCCATGAAAACATCATGGCCTGAACTAGTTTCTTAGGTTATCTTAGGAATGCCCTTGGTCAAAAGCAAGGGTCCATTCAATTGGTCAAGGGACTTACACATTTTTTTTTAGTTTAAATCCTGATAGTTAATTTCCAATCTATATCTTTTATAAAGTATGCACCATATGTTTCATAAGTAATAGTGATTATCAGACACACCTCCCCACCCCAACCCCAACCATCACATGGCAAGTTAAGAATAAATGAAGTGACAGGGCGCAGTGGCTCATGCCTGTAATTCCAGCACTTTGGGAGGCTAGGCGGGCAGATCACCGAAGGTCAGGAATTCGAGACCAGCCTGCCCAACCTGGCGAAACCCGATTTCTACTAAAAATACAAATAAATTAACCAGGTGTGGTGGTGGGAGCCTGTAATCCCAGCTACTCGGGAGGCTGAGGCAGGAGAATTGCTTGAACCTTGGAGGCGGAGGTTGCAGTGAGCCGAGATGGCACTGCTATACTCAAGCCTGGGTGACAAAAGCAAAACTTCATCAAAAAATAAATAAATAAATACATAAATACATAAATAAATAAATAAATAAGAAGTCGGCAGGTTCTGGGGTCTTTCACTTAAAACAAGTATTCCTGAAGCAAAAATATTCATTAAGCATGCTATCGTGCCAAATAATTGAACATGGATTTTAAGTTTCTTATTGCTGACAATGCCTTATTATCCCTTTTTGACCCATTAGCAATTTATCTATTGTCTTTAATGTGTAGATTTTTAAGAATAACTGAAAGGTAAAACTCAAAACCTATTGGTGAAGGAATTGTGGAGGTATTTTCATCAGAGGAATCACAATTTAGCTTGCCATTTATTTAAGCTAATTTAAGTTTTCTCCTTGCTGTTGTTATATCAATACAATGAGAACTTAAATATTGCTTTCTCAGGGCCATGTCTTATTATTTATTGGATATGGCATTATTTTTAGTATATTAGTGGGCATATGGTGTGGGACCAGGCATATTTTGTTATTTTGGTTCTGGAACATTCTGGCTTGTGATCTTGGGCACACAGTTTAACTTTTCTGAAATCAGATTTTT
Source organism: Mandrillus leucophaeus (assembly GCF_000951045.1). NCBI lineage: Eukaryota > Metazoa > Chordata > Mammalia > Primates > Cercopithecidae > Mandrillus > Mandrillus leucophaeus. Next base: position 5,295,210 of record NW_012109808.1, on the reverse strand, counting down.
GCATTTTAAAACGAGTATTTGAATAGTACTTATTTTTTCCAAAGCTTAAATGATGTACTAGGAACAGAACTAACTGTCAAAATCATAAAGTCAGAAGTCAACAAATATTCGTTGTTAGTATCAGGTCATTTTTTTCTTGTTGCTTAAAGATTCTTTTTACTTTTTTGGGCAGTCTAGCTTTAATCTTGAGAAAAAAATGACAAAAACCAAAAGAACATAAGAAAATGGTGAAGGTGCTTGATATACTGTTACTTTCAGTGTAATGAAGCTGTAAGTGTTTGAATATGCCCAAACTCATGAAATTGTATACATTATATATGTGGAGTTCTTTGTATATCAATTATACCTTAAAGAAGCTGTTTTAATAAAATAAAATATTTAAATTATGAAATATGTAGTTATTATGAGATAATTTGTTTGAGAACCAAGACTACTTACAGTTTCATTACTTAACTATCCGACCAAAAACAGTCTGCTTTATTGCAACATAACTTTATGATTCATTCCCATTTTTTTCCAGAAAGATAAAACTGGGATCCACTTCTCAACTTCATTGGTTGCTTAAGAAATTAATGAAAGTGAATATAGTGTTCAACTAGCTTTCTTCTTAGGACAACGTACTGTTCATTTGAGTAAATAATCCCCTTCCAAACATAAAGGATGACTCAACTGGACAAACACATATGTATAAATTCTTTCTTCGAGACTCTCATCTTGCATCTTGCTGTGTCCTTTGGTTCTAAACTCTTACATCAAAGACACTAGCCAACCCTTATCATATCTCTGCGTTGAAAAGGCTGCCTAAAACCACTAGAGCATGAACCCCACAAGACTATAGATATCCATTCCTGACCTCCTGCCTTTTGACAGTACTAAGACTCTCGAAGTGGTGTTTTCCTTCAGTAAGTAATTAATTCATCTTTGCTTCATCAATAAGTTACTCTGGTGGTCTTTGTGGAGCATTGGCAGTGGACATAGGGCAATTAGTTGTGACTTTGCTATACAAATTAAAGAAACTCTGCTTGAGACCTGAACTTCTCTACTGAGATAGATTGGACTTTTTTTTTTTTTTTTTTTGAGACGGAGTCTTGCTCTGTCTCCCATGCTAGAGTGCAGTGGCATGATCTTGGCTCAGTGCACACTCCGCCTCCCGGGTTCACACCATTCTTCTGCCTCAGCATCCCAAGTAGCTGGGACTACAGGCGCCCACCACCATGCCCGGCTAATTTTTTTTGCATTTTTAGTAGAGATGGGGTTTCACTGTGTTAGGCAGGATGGTCTCAATCTCCTGACCTCGTTATCTGCCCGCCTTGGCCTCCCAAAGTGCTGGGATTACAGGTGTAAGCCAGCGTGCCTGGCTGGTAGATTGGACTTTATCTGTTCTTTTTGTCTGTCTTCTAATGGATAGTATTGTTTTGTATACTGGGTTGATGGATGGAGATGGTTTCAGTCTTTACAGTTGCTAAGTGCTTACAATATCAGATATTTTCTAATGGATGTTAAAATTTTCACAGAAAGGACTGGAAGAGTTCAAAGCAAAGATGCAAATTGTAAAGGGAAAAAGGTTAAGAACACTCCTGCCATTTGTTGGACATGTTGTTCTATGTATGAAAGTAATGTGGTCCCTGCCCCACTCCAAGAAAAACTGTGATTTGGAAATTTCCCCTTTAACCCTTTACATTTCTAAGCAAAGTACTGTTGGTTTCATTAAGTGGTCCTTTTGGAGATAGCTTTTTAAAAATGGATTACTTTCCATGCTATCTTGAAGCGTTTTTTGTAGTTTTATATAGGAGAAGGAGGTAGTTTCTCACTGTGGTTCACCATGAATTTGGCAGGATGACCGTAACAGATACTGATATGGCTTGGCTCTGCCTTCCTACCCAAATTTCATCTCTAATTGTAATCCCCAAGTGTCAGGGGAGGGGCCAGGTGGGAAGTGATTTGATCATGGGAGCTGTTTCCTGCATGCTGTTCTCATCATAAGGAGTGAGTTCTCACAAGAGCTGATGGTTTTAAAGTGTGGCACTTCCTTGTTTATGCACATACTCCCTCGTGCCATCTTGTGAAGAAGGTGACTACCTCCCCTTCGCCTTCCACCATGATTGTAAGTTTCATGAGGCCTCCTAGCCTTGCTTCCTGCTTCCTGTTATGCCTGCAGAGCTGTGAATCAATTGAACCTTTCCTTTATAATCATCCAGTCTCAGGTAGTATTCTTTATAGCGATGTGAGAAGAAGCTAATACAGATATATTTAAAATAATTTGAAAGATTATGTATACTGGTATCCTTTCATCATATAATGTGATAACATTATAATTTTTAAATATAGAGCCATTGAGTAGTAATGTAATTCAGTAAAACTTCCCAAGTTAAAGTGCACTTATTTTCTTTCAACAGCTACTTCGTCCTATTAAATGTGTTGTGTCAATGAAGCCAACATTTTTCAAAAGTGTTTAGTTATTTTTCTTACTTTCATCTCTTTAGGTTGGCTAATGCAGAATTTATGTGATGTCAGATATTGAAAAGCACATTTGCTATTCAGTTTTTGAGAAGGATGTGATGTAATATGTAAAATCAAAGTTTCTAAAACCAAACCGATTTACATTTGAATTATAATTCTATCATTGTCTTGCTGAGCAACTGTGGGATAGTTCCCTAAACTCTCTAAATGTACATTTTCCCCTCTAAAAAATGGAAAGAATAGTATCAAACTCATAGGACTGTTTGGTGGATTCAAATTAAAGATAACATTGCTATACTACATTTATCCGGTGGCTGGCACAGGGCAAGTGATCACTAAATGTCAATCATCATTATTATTATCTCTTCTCTACCCATATAAAAGGTTTTCTATATCAGAAAACGCTGTTGGCTTTTTGAAGACAAATATTAAACTACAAATGAGGATAAACTATCATAGACTTCTCTACATTTCTAGATTAAACAGATGAGTATGGAAAGCCAGAATTGAGATATATATCCCTTTCATGACCCTGACATGTATGAGAAAATGTGATAAAGATAGCAAAGCATTCCTGGGAAGAGTGTGACTGGGGTCACATTTTATAGTGAGGGGAGTTGGAAGTCCCAGAGCTTGGAATAGAGCCTTCACTCAGAAACAGAGAAAGTGTTTATCCACCTAAAGCGAGGAAGCCTGATCTCAACTGAAGGAAAAGTGCCAAATATAGGAATTGGCCTAAATATTTTTCCAAGTGGTTTATGGTTGCAAAGTCCCTAATTAGAAACTGTTCTTCTCTGGAGAAGAAAAATCTGATATGCTGCTACTTTGTCTTCAATGAGAGATATAAATCTGAAAGTTTTGGAATTTCACCAGGGTGGAAGGAAGGCAAGCCAAATCTTAGTGAAGTCTGAGTTTTCAGGAAATCGAGTAGGAGATGTCTGGCTTTGCTGTTTAGAGTATTCTTTTAGGCCCAGACAATATTCGGATCTGGATGATTTATGTCAACAGTGAAGATGTCCCGCAGATTGAAACACCTTCCACCGTGTTTTAATCAAAGTTGAAATTTTGGGGGATGCTCCCTGAAAGAAAAGTCTGTGAGATTAAAAGATGATTCCTGATTTTGTGCTATTATGCTGTGAGAATAAAATCCAAGCTCTATTGTTTTAATGAAGTTGGCTAAATCTGACTTATTTTCCTCAAATCCTTAATCTCTTTCTAGAGAGACAGAGGATAAGTGGGTACTTCAGAATCTGCCTGACAGGTTTTTAAAATGAAAGTTATTTTGGAGAAAAGAAATCTCCAATTATAGTTCAGGAGAGAGTATATCTAAGTTTTTGGCTCTTTGAAAAATGTTTAATCCCTTTATGTATAAGATATTTGAAACCCAGGTCAGTGCATTCCTATCTACTCTATTTCAAAAGTAGTGTGAAATATCAGCACTTGAGCTCTGAAAACTCAGTAATAATGCAAGTGGAAAAATTAAAGAATTATATAAAGTACGTAACATACTTTAATTAAACAGTTAGGGGACTAGACCTCAGTTTGTTACTTTATGCTTGTTATCTATTTTAATGTAATCAGAGAATATTTGTGTTTATGTCATTTTTACCAAATGATCAAAATGCACACAGGTGCTCACATACACAGACCAACACATATGCAAAAGAAATAAAGATGATAAAGAAAGGAAGAAGAAATGAGAGAAAAAAGAAAAAGAGAGACATAATGAGAGAGAATAAGAAATAAAGAAGGAAGTGGATCATGCCTGTAATCCCAGCAATTTGGAAGGCCGAGGCGGGTGGATCACGAGGTCAGGAGATTGAGACAATCATGGGAGACTGAGGGAGGAGAATCGCTTGTACCCGGGAAGTGGAGGTTGCAGTGAGCTGAGATCATGCCACTGCACTCCAGCCTGGG
>NW_012109808.1:5250565-5290062 GCF_000951045.1 Mandrillus leucophaeus | reverse complement strand
AAAAAGAAAAAGAAAAAAATACACATAATGGGCGAGATTACATTATCTTTGGGAGTGTGTAACAAGGTTCTCATTTCAAATGCAAATGAAATCCAGAACTGGACGTTTTACCAGTAGCAAACCTTGATAGATCCAATCAATTGTCAAGTGTTTTGTCCCAAAATTAGAGAAAAATGTCAAGATGGAGATAAGTCAGACTTACTTAACTGACACATAAAGTGTCTATTAAAATTCTTCCTATTTATGGAGATAATTTGATTTTTTTTCTTATGCATATAGAATCTTGGAAAGCAAATTTTCTGAAGATTTTGAAGACAAGAATAATAAAAAACAAGAAATTGAATGGAGGGAGAATATGACAGAGATAATAGAGACACTTAGATGAGCTCTAACTCATGTGGATTAATGATCTAGAACAAGAGCTGGAAAGAGGACTAAAACATGTAAATATATTAAATGGCTAAAAAGTTAAGGAATCTTTACAAGTCTCAAAATTAGGTGAAAAAGAGAGAAGCCATGATAAAGTTAAGAAGCAAGCATATAAATAATTACAATAGTCAGAATAATTAAAAGTAAATTAAAATACATGGATACAAAAACACAAAGAAATCATCTTAATTTCCTCACTGATATTTTTTCCTTCGAAAGAAGAAAGGAAAAACACATTTTATGATGCAGCAGTAGTTTTCAAATTGTTTTATTTAATTTTATTTCTACACTAGGAAAGAAGTCACTATTTTCATTTACTTTAGTGGAAATGAAAGCATAAAATTATGAACTGGCCTGTCTGTGGTCACTCAGTCACACAGCACCCTGAATTAAACGAGCATGGCCTGGAAATTGTGCTAACATCAGATGTACATTCTGAAAAACATTTGGTTATTTCCCCTCTTGTTTATAAAATAGATCAAATTGGAAATGATTAAATGGGAAGAATTAGATGGGCTGATAATGTTAATGCAGGGAATAATGATGAGTGTCTTAGTCCTTTCAACCTGCTATAGCAAAATGCCACAGGTTGGAACATTTTTAGTAAACAGAAATTTATTGCTTAGAGTTCTGGAGTCTGGGAGGTCTAAGATCAAGGCATTGGCAGGTGCAGTTTCCGGCTAGCGTCCTGTTTCTCATGGATGGCACCTTCTAGTTGCATGCTTACCTTGCATAAAGGGCAAATAAGCCCCCTCAGGCCTCTTTCATAAAGCACTACTCCCATTATCGAGGGCTCTACTTTCATGACAGAATCACGTCCCAAAGGCACTGTCTCTTAATACCAACTCATTGAGGATTAGATTTCAGCATATAAATTTTGAAGTAACAGAAACATTCATACCATAGTAATGAGAAATATAATAGTCTTTTTATTCTGCTGTTACAGGATCCTTGGGGTGGTCCTTCACCACCCAGAAACCTCTGGGTCTGGTGGCACCTTTGTCCAAGTTTTGCTCAGGCCCGCTGGGCACGTTCTGCCCACTAGGGCAGCAGGCTGAGCTCAGCTCCTGCTCCCAGCCTGGATCTCATGCCTGCCAAGAGTGAGCCAGGGGTGTAGCAGCTAGGAGTGTGTGCATGAATGTGGGCTCTAGCTACCCTACATAGGCAGGCGTACTGACTGCCACGGGGTGGGTAGTTCCAGGTGCCAGCATGGGCACTGGCTCACTGCGATGCTGTGGCTGGACCAGGTGCACCACAAGCAAGTTCCATGGCTGACACTAAGGAATGTGATATGGTGTCCAGAAGCTTGGTGATTCCAGGAACCTCAGAGCTCTAAGGAGTATGTCACAGCCCTGGCTCAGGGAGCTCCAAGGTCTGGGCTCCCCAAAAAGCTGCAACTCTTCTCCCCTTTTCTCTTCTCTCCTTGTTGCCTGCAATGTGGGATGCAAATGTGCTTAAGGCCTGCCTGTGTTACAGTTCTTTTAGCGCTGCCATTTGGTGGGTTCTGAGTGCTTGTCCTGCATCCAGGAAGAATGAGGCAAACAGACACGTGGAGAGTAACAAAATGAAGAGGAGCTTTACCGGGCAATAGAACAGCTCAGAGGAGACCCACAGTCGGAAACTCCTCTCTGTAGCCAGGGTGTCCCAATGAGCGTTCAGTTCTCAGCAGAGAGGGTAGTTACCCTTGGCTAGGCAGGTCATTCTGATGAGTGCTCAGCTCACCTTGGGGTGGGCAGCTCCCCTCTGCAGCTGGTCATCCCAGTGTCTCTTTGAGTCTGCCTGACTCTTGGGGTTTAATGAGCCTCAGAGGGGAAGAAGTGTGTGCCAGTTACTCCATGGGCAGCCATGCGTGAGCCTGGCAAAAAACACCACAAATTCCCACTCCTGTCTGTGGGACTGGCAACCGGGCCCCCAAGTTTCAGGCCTTCCACGACTTGAAGGCGGGGCCTCACCAGGGACTCGCCCCCTCTCACCCAGGAGCCTGTCTGCCTCCTGACACCATTCATGGCACCCAGGCTGTTTGTGCCAAGGGGGGCCTATAATCCAGCACTGAGCTGCCCTCAGCACCCCCTCAGCCTCCCTCCCGTGCTTGTTGGGACCCAAAGTCTGGAGGGGGTCGAGGCTGCAGGGGCATGGTGTGTAAATGCTTCTCTGAGCATGTGCAAAACTGGCAGGGCTGCACCAATGCTCAGGCTTGGCCCTGACTTTGCTTTGAGATCAGAGCAGGCAGAGAGAGCAGTGAGAAGCCAGGCCAAAGGAGCAGACAACTCCAAGCCTGCAGGGGCAAGAGGTGGCCTTCCCAGGTCCCCTGAGAGTTCAGAGACGTCTGGGTCCACAGTCGCAATTTAGGCAGCTGCAGCCATGCCCGGGAGGGCGAGGCTCCTGCCTGCTCCCAGCTCTTCCTGACTCTATGGAGCAAAGCACTACCCCAGGCCCAGCTCCATCTCAGGGCCCCTTCTTACCCACTCCTCCTCCATGCCCAAACACACCGCAGTCCTGCAGGCAGGTAACACAGCCTGGCTCCATCACAGCGATTCCCAGGGTGTCAGGCAAGGTGGAGGTGGCACAGTGACCCCAGCCATCCCTGCAAAACCAGATCCCACACTCCTGGGGCCAGCCTCGTGAGTCCCGGCTGCACCTTTGCCTAGGTGCTTGTGGGTCCCCAGGATATGGCAGGAAGTGAGGTTGAGGCTGTAGTGAAGGCTCTGGGCCTGGGAGTGCGTCCTGACCAGCTATGCGAGGGTCGGGGTGTCACAGTCCACTGCCTCAGAAAAGTGGGGCACAGGGGATCGACCACTGCCACTGCTGCTCCCACAGCCACTGCTACTCCCACAGCCACTCCTGCCACCACAGCTAGCGACTCCCTGCTGCAGCCGACTAATGGCAGTGGCTGCTCCGGATGGCCTACCCCTGCCATCGCTACTGACGACAACACTGAACCCTGGAAAATGTATATGATCCACTCAAGACTTCATTAGATACCAGCACCGCAGTCACAAAAAGAAATTATGTTTTCCTAAATTTATTTGTTTGAAAACAGTAAGAGAAATTTTGTAAAATTATCAAAAGCAGTTATATTGCTTAAGTTACAAAAATAATATCTATTATATTTATTGTATGTCAATCGTAGTCCCACTATGGGAGCTAGGGTGCAGTGAGACATGTAGACAGAATTTACTAAACGGTCCTTCACTTAAAAACAATCATTACTTAAATGAAACGACAAAAACACTACACAACAACCTTTGGCATCAAATAGATGTTTAGATTATTTATCATAAACTACATGTGCTTTTAGAAACTGGAAAATGTAATGGTTAAAGTAATCTGGACTTTGGATTTGAATTAATACCTGAAGAGGTAGATAGAGGATCAAGGTGTGATATAGTTATGTTTTGGTTGTGCAACCGTGAGAATCCCACCCTATTACCATATACATTTTTGAAATAACACTAAAATGACAATTCTTCGTTTAATCTTTTCTAAAGCAGGAAGAACCTATTCTGAGCCCTGTGTCTGCCTAATACTCTAGTATCACAGGAGTTGCCTCCTGTCTGGGGAAGGGAAAGGCCCCAGTGTCAGATAAGCTGAATTCGGGTTATTTTCTTCTTGTGAACTTTGCAGTCAGCATGGTAACTCAGTTTTGTTATATTCCCATTTGTAAAATTGTCATAAGGAGCCTAGCATTCAAATAAATTAAAGTAGGATAATAAGTATAAATCTAAGCTTTTGCTGGAAACACAACAAAAGGATGTAACCTCTTTAGAAATGCAGAGATCTGTGAGTCTGGCTCATTCTGGACATTTTTATCTTATAGAAGGTAGTGATGGTGGGCAAAGTCTCAGTTTACACCAAATAGGCCTAAGAAGACAGGCAAATATTTTACATGTTAAGAAGATTCCCACACTTAACTGTTCATGTAGTCCAGATGGTGACTACACGGACCAAGAGGCCAGTTAAAAAGTAAGGGGATTACTGACTTTAACTCTGTATTCATAATTTTGTATCTATGTATATCAAACTATTTAAAAAACTCTAATATCAACATTAAAATCAATAAAATAACTGCTTTAAAAAATTTTAACTATATATAATTACCAATTCGTTCAAATATTTCAAAAGGTTGTTGCTTTTTGCACCGTCCTCATATAGAGGTAATGTGGGGTCCATGGTATTCTGAAATACAAACATAGATGTATCCTTGCAATCTGTACTGATGTAATGCGCTCTCTCTCTCTCTCTCTCTCTCTCTCTCTCTCTCTCTCATGTCATCAGCAAGTTATCATTATCAGGCCATTTAGGCCAATATCTGAAATGGAAATAATATTACATCATTTCCTGATTCTGAATCTTTTCAGAGGTACTATTAGGCCTTCCAGTAAATGTGCATGCCAGACCAAAATAGAGACATGCAAAGCCAGTTCATGACTTATTTCCAGTAAGCAGAAATCTTACCTTTTAATTTCTCCAAATCACTGAGGGCAATGCTCAGTGATACTGTACTGAAGATTTAGAGGAGTTGTCCAACAAGCAGCTACCCACACATGTTTTGAATTTCACAGATAAATAATTCAAAGTTTATCTGCGTACTTTCAAAGTTAACTTACAACCTCTGCCATATTCATGTTTTCGTAACACTGCAGGAGTTTCCCAGGGAAGAACATATTTCTTCCCCCTTCCTATCATGAGGCTAGCATAAGTCAAATGAAAAACAAAACATTCAGAACTAAATTTGCGTAACTCGAACATTTATGTCATTCTTTAAGATATACAGTAGGATTATGTGGATTTAACGTTATTGAGAATAAACACATATATTAAAATAACATTTAAGATCTTTTCTTCAACTGACTTCTGCCTTCTTAAAATATGATACATTTGGTCATGCTTCACAATATCACCGTAGGGAGAAAGATACCTCACAGGTCACATTGTAGGATGTTAACAATTATTTAAATATTATTTCTGATGATACCAAAAATAGCCAAAGAGCCAAGTTTTCAAACTGTTCTATGAGTGTTAAGAACCCTGATTTCAATACCACCCTACTAATGACTCACTCATTGATTATGCCCAAGATAAACAATCATTTTCTTTATTCACCAACAAACAAAATGTTTACACTATGAAAAACTTACCTACTTCTGGCATTACTGTTTGTATCAGCCTATATGTGCATAACTCTCAAACAGCTACATTTAGTCAACCGGCTAACCTAATATAGAGCTTGGCTTTGGAGAGAAATATCTAGAGGGTGATTAGCTTAAGTTTTCACTTTTTAGTAGTGTTTGTGCTTTCTCTGCATGCTCTGTAGTGTAGCAGGAAGAACACTGCTTTTGACATTAGGAAGAACTAAGTTTGAATTCTTATACTGTTTAGCACTGACAAACAATTTTTGACTCACTCTCTTCATCCATAAGATGGGGACAATAGCATCTATCTCCTTATTGAGACTATGAAATGTGATTAAATATGTGGGAGAATATATGGGCAACAGAGATGCAATAATTGATACCTATCATTCTTGTTAAAAACTCTATCACTGTCTGAAAAGTATATATGCTAATAAAATACTTTTGAAATTTTATTATTTAGCATTCAACCCTTTAATCTGATTACTGAGTATGAATCGTACTGTTCTGTTATGAAAAACTGAGGTTTGCGTGAGCCAGTAGAATGGAGAACTTGATCTTGTGTGTCTTACTATTTCATCTTATGTATTTTATAGTTCTTCACTTTTGTATCTCTACAAATAGCTGGCAAAGCACAAATTGATAGTCTGTTGACAATATCATTGATGTGATGTTTCCCCAGCTATGATAACCTATAACCAGAGAAATTATATCATCCTGAAATTTTCATTTCATTTAATTGGCAGGTGGAGCACTTAAGTCATTTGCCACCAACCTTTTCAGAATTTGATAGACATTTGAGGGCACTGAGGTTATCTGACAGAAAAAAGAAACGTCATTCGTTTGAATTTTTTTTTAAACTTAGTCACAGAAACCTTGGTTAACAATTATTCTTTTAATATTGTTGGCATTTACTATCAGCAGCAAATCAGTTTTGAAATTAAATTGGTTTGAACAGAAAAAAATAATTTACAACTTTTACTTTGTAGATATAATTTCTGGCATAATACTCTAAATCTATTTATAATGTTTTCTCTCTAAAAACACTTATATTTTTAGTTCTCTCATTCTTTTTTATTATTGTGGAAGATATTGTGGCAGTTTCTCAAAGACCTAAAAACAGAAATACTATTCAACCTACTAATCCCATTAGTAGGAATATAAACCATTGTGTTATGAAGACATATGTATGTATATGTTCATTGCAGCACTATTCATGATAACAAAGACATGGATTCAACCCAAATACCCATCAGTGATGGACTGGATAAAGAAAAGGTCATACATATATACCTTGGAATATTATGCAGCCATAAAAAAGAACAAGATCATGTTCTTTTCAGAGACATGGATGGACCTGCAGACCATTATTCTCAGCAAACTAATGCAGGAACAGAAAACCAAATACTGCATGTTTTCCCTTACAAGTGGGGGCTAAATGATGAGAGAACATGGACACATAGAAGAGAATGGCACACACTAGGGCCTTTTGGATGGTGGAGAGTGAGAGGAGGGAGAAGATCAAGAAAAATAACTCATGGATTCTATAGGCTTAATATCTGGGCAATAAAATAATCTGCTTGGCAAATCCCCATGACACACATTTACCTGTACAACAAACCTGCACATCCTGCTCATGTACTCATGAACTTAAAATAAATGTTAAAAAATAAAAATTAAAAGATTATATTGCATAAAAACCATTATCTGAAATTGATAAATAAATCAACAATATTTGAGCTGGTCCTGGGAATTTAAAACCATGAGTCTGGATGAAGAAAGCAAAAGCTGCTCTAAATTCCCAGACCTCTGTGCTAGTTTAGCAGCTTATATGGAAATCCAGAAATATTTGTAAAGAGCATGTAGCTGGAAGGACATGCTGATCTTGTTTTTTTTTATTGCAAACAAGCCAAGCCCACAGAAAAATGCTAACATGTTCATATTTCTCAGTGTGGAAGATAAACTATTATGATAACTTTCTCTCACATATTTAGATTTACAAAAATTAAACTTTTTCTTTAATAATTGAATCTGGACAGTAAATTAAAAACAAAGAAAAAGGAAAAATATAAAATTAAACTCTAAATATAGTTTAAATTTTAAATAGTTTAGATTTTTTTAAGTTGACTAATTTTAGTCACCCATTTATGTCTTTGCTTTTTATTATATTTGTCTATCTCTGTTTTATACATATACATGCACAGATGAATACATGTTAACATGTAGTATGTATATATACATTATATACATTATGTATGTTTGTGTGTATACATATGAATATATATGTTATGTTTGCTATGTCCCCACTCAAATCTCATTTTGAATTGTAATCCCCATGATCTCTATGTGTCCAGGGAGAGACCTCATGGGAGGTAATTGGATCATGGGAGCAGTTTCCACGAATCTGTTGTCATGATAGTGAGTGAGTTCTCAGAAGATCTGATGGTTTTATAAGGCAGTTTTTCTCACTTTTGCTAGCTCTCTCTTTCCTGCCACCATGTGAAGAAGGTCTTTATTTTCTCCTCACCTTCCACCACGATTGTAATTTTCCTGAGGACTCCCCAGCCATGCGGAACTGTGAGTCAATTAAACCTCTTTTTTTAATAAATTACCCAGTCTCAGAGAGTTCTTTATAGCAGTGTGTAAACAGACTAATACAGTAAATTGGTACCAAGGTGTAAAGAGACCCAAAAGTGTGAAAGTGACTTTGGAACTGGATAACAGGCAGAAGTTGGAACAGTTTGAAGGACTCAGAAGAAGACAGGAAAATGTGGGAAAAATTTGGAACTTTCTAGAGACTTGTTGAATGGTATTGACCAAAATGCTGATGGTGATATAGACAATGAAATCCAGACTGAAGTGGTGGGAACTGGAGCAAAGATCACTCTTGCTATGCTTTAGCAAAGTGACTGGTGGTATTTTGCCCCAGTCCTAGAGATCTGTGGAAGCTTAAACTTGATGGAGATTATCTGAAGCTGGAACTTATGTTTAAAAGGGAAGTAGAGCATAAAAGTTTGTAAAATTTGCAGCCTGACAATGAGACAGAAAAAAAAAAATTCTGGGGATAAATCTGAGCCTGCTGCAGAGGTTTGCCTAAGCCAAATGTTAATCACCATGACAATGGGGAAAATGTCTTTAGGGCATGTGAGAATTCTTCATGGCAGCCCCTCCCATCACCATTCCAGAAACCCAGGAGAAAAAAAAAATGATTTCATGGGCTGGACCCAGGGTCTTACTGCTTTGTGCAGTCTCAGGACTTGGTGTCCTGGGTCCTAGCCATGTCTAAAAAGGGCCAAGGTACAGCACAGACCATTGCTTCAGAGGGTGCAAGCCCAAGCATTGGCAGCTTCCACGTAGTATTGGGCCTGTGAGTGCACGGAAGTCAAGAACTGAGGTTTGAGAGCCTCCACATAGATTTTAGAAGACATATGGAAACACCTGGATGTCCAGGCAGAAGTCTACTGCAGGGGCGGCACCCTCATGGAGAACCTCTTCTAGGCAGTGCAAAGGGCAAATGTGGGTTTGGAGCCACTACACAGAGTCCACAACGGAGCACTGCCTAGTGGAGCTGTGAAAAGAGGGCCATCATCCTCCAGACCCCAGAATGGCAGATCCACCAACAGCTTGCACTGTGAGCCTGGGAAAGCCACACTCAACAGGTGCAGAGCTTCCCAAGGCCATGAGAGCCCACCCTTTTCATCAGCGTGCCCTGGTGTGAGACATAGATTCAAAGGAGGTTATATTGGAGCTTTAAGATTTAATAACTCCCCCTCTAGATTTTGGACATGCATGGGGCCTGTAGCCCCTTTGTTTTGGACAATTTCTCCCATTTGGAATGAGAGCATTTATCTAATGTTTGTCTCACATTGTATCTTGGAAGTAACTGACTTGATTTTGATTTTACAGGCTCCTAGGTGGAAGGGACTTGCCTTATCCCAGAAGAGACTTTGGACTTGAACTTTTAATTTAATGCTGGAATGAGTTAAGGCTTTCGGGAATTGTTGGGAAGGCATGATTGTGTTTGGGAATGTGAGCATATGAGATTTGGGAGGTGCCAAGAGTGGAATTATATGCTTTGGTTCTGTGTCTCCACCCAAATCTCATCTTGAATTGTAATCTCCATCATCCCCATGTGTTGAGGGAGGGACCTGATAGGAGGTTATTGGAAGATGGAGGTGGTTTTCTCCATCCTGTTCTCATAATAGTGTGTGAATTCTCATAAGAACTGATGGTTTTATAAGGCAGTTTTCCCTGCTGTTGGTAGCTGTCTCTTTCCTGCTGTCATGTGAAGAAGGTCTTTGCTTCCCCTTCACCTTCCACCATGATTGTAAGTTTCCTGAGGCCTCCCCAGCAGAACTGTGAGTCAATTAAACTCCTTTTCTTTGTAAATTGCCCAGTCACTGGCAGTTCCTTATAGCAGTGTGAAAATGGACTAATGCAATATACACATACATATATGTATATAAATGTCTGTGTGTATATACATACACACACATGCATGCACATATAGTATTTGGCCAGTCTACCTCTGTATTAAATTGGCAAAAACTAAGGCTTAAAATAATATGTTAAATTCGCAGAAACCTCCAATTTCTATCTGAGATATGAAGTCACTAGTAGTCAGGACACTAGATTTCTTTTCTCTGCCATGAACTTTCAAAAATAATAGTTCTCCCTACATGCATCATAAAAGATTAACATACCTACCTTATTAGAAATCTTTCTTACAGTTCTATCATTTTAACTAGATAGTTTAACATGTCTTTGCCAGTTCTAGCTAATTCTATATTTACTTTTGGAGGAGCTAAACTTGGGAAAGAATAAAGATCAGTTTCTGCTTATGTGTGTGCACACATACACACATTATTTCAAAAGAAAAGCAAAAAATCTTTCGATTTTTATACAAAAAGAAATTTTATGATGTTACTTCTGATTCTACCATTGCTTTTTCAAAACTTCTAACCCAAGAAAAACCACAAATCAATCTTTCATTCTTCTCAATGTAGTTGGAATAAACTAAATTTAAAATAGCATAGTACATGCTGATTTTGTTCTGACAGTTGAAGAGGCTGAGTTTAAAGGGTATCTAAGTCTACATTGAGAGCCTTCTTGAAAATCTTTCCTTCAAAGGTTTCCATGGACTCTTCAGGATGAATTTTAACTATATCTCCTCTTATATTACTACACAAACTTCCTGGTCCTCGCTGAGACATTGTTGACTTCCGTCCAAATTTATGTACTCTAGTCTTTGCAATTTTAACTCTTACTGCTATACACTTACTTTCACTTACTGAGTCATTTCTTCCTGGGTATCTCTTTCAATTCCCAGGGAAGCATTTATTGGTTACTGCAGGTGATATGATCCATCCATTTTTTCGAACTTTAATAGTACTTGCTGCTAAAGCATTCTTATAATTTTAATGACAATCTTCCCATATTTTTTGAAATGTGAAATACTTGGATCTGCTGCATAACTTTCCTCCTAATGTAGTACTTGATGCATAATCGACCCCTACTAAGTATTTTTTGAAGGAATAAGGCCTTCATGACTAAGCTTACATATTCAATCACCAATGTTTTCCCCAGGCTGTCAGTTGCTCATATTTGTCCTTATATAACGTTTTAATAGTCAGACACTTATCAAATATTTTTAAAACATTTTTATATACCAGACACAGGCAAAGCATAAAGGAACAAAAAGTAACATGATAAACCTGCTCGTGCACAATTTAAATTATTTCTAGTATGAAAATATAGATAATTTTTTAAAAGCAAGTTCAAAAAGTAAGCTAATTATTTTTAGTGAATGATAATTCTATAAAGATAATAAAATGGGTTATGAGATAGAGTGTTACCACAAATGATTAGGGGATTACCTTAGCTGAGCTTTTATGATGGTCTTTCTGAACAAGTAATATATGAGTGGAATCAGGGATGATAAGTGAGAGCCAGCCATGTGTAAACCTATGAAAAGATAGTGTAGGGAAAGCAAAAAACAATTGAATTTTCCCTGAGGCAAGAAAATGTTTAACAGGTTTGATGCACAGATTATGATTATGCCAGGTCATAGACCTGGCATAAAGAGAGAGATAAAAGAGACACGTGATAGACTCTGTGACATCTTTTGTCCAAGATAAAGATCAAGCACTTATACTGATGACAATGAAAAGCCAATGGAATGTGTTAAGCAAGAGAATTGCATGGTGTGTTTTATTTTTTGCAGTATCACTACACTCTTATTTGTAGAGTGAGCTGTAGTGGAAGCAAGACTGAACCCAAGAAATCAATTTAGTGGCTGTCATAGTAATCCTGGGAGAATAATAATGGTGACTCAGAATGAGGTGGTCTTAGGGGAGGTTGAGTAGTGGTCATATTTATGACATGTTTTAGAGTTAAAGACAGCAGTGTGTGCTGATGGATTGGAATTGAAAATAGAAAGAGAGAAATCAATATGGACTCTTTTCATACCTAGTGTCTAAAGTTGGCATTAACAGAGATGAAGGAGATTGGGAAGAGACAGAGTTAGGGGGTGAATGAAGGAATGTTTTACATTACTTTGAAACCACATGACATTGGAATCATTCCACACAGTAGGATAAGCTCCTAATGGGCAAGGATTATGTTTAATTCCACCTTGATAAAGGTAGAATGCCACATGTTTTGAAGACTAAGCTTTGAACTTGTCTTCCAAGTTCTGACTCAGATATCAGGTCTTTTGTTATGAAATGTGGATAATGTTGGCTGCAAAAAAAAAATGTCCTTAGGAATTTAGACAACAAGTGTTTAGGAAGCACCAAGGACAGTGCCTGTCTTTTGTAGGTACTTTCAAAATGACTTTTACCTTTCTTTGTTATTTCAGTAACTAGCCTAATATCTTTTATATAACAGGAACCTTTTCCATGATATAATTACAGAAATATAGACGCTGACACAAACATTTAATTATAGACAAAGAGTACAGCATTCACTTTTTTTCTCCTTATAAGTTTAACACACAATAGTTTTATGTGCAAGTGTTGTGCCCAGCACTGGAAAGAAGCCACAATGTGTTGGGTTGGAAAAATTAGATGCCTAGAGTAACCCTTATATGTGGTGCAGGAGCCTATTTTCTCAGCCTCACAAATGCCTAATTGCCTTATACCTGTGGATTCACTTTCATTATTCTCTCACTGGTAAGTTGCTGGATCAGGAGCAAGAAAAGGAGGATATCATGAAAACTGTGCCCAGATGACGTTGCTGGTGTGCTTTGTCTTTGGAGAGTCCATTCAAGGAAGTAGGAAAATGGGATCACTCAGCTGATGATTTCAGGAACAACACGTACGTTTCTGATCATCTTCCCAAAGGATGTATGTGAACAGAACAAATACCAGTTACACTAGAGCTAAAGGTGATTGGGATTGATTATGAGGACTTAGGGGTCACTAAGCCGAACTCAGAGAGTTGAGTGTTAACAACAGGGTTACAGAGATTACTTGAAGCATAAGGGCCAGTGACCGCAACAAAACCAACACCAGCAGCATCAGTGAAACCACGTCACACCGCATCCTGGATAGAATTGTGTCTCAGAAAAGATATTTTCAAGTGCTAACTAGGAGTACTTGTGAATGTCACCTTATTTGGAAATAAGGTCTTTGCTGATGCAATCAAGTTAAGAAGAGGTCTGGCTGGGCGCGGTGGCTTATGCCTGTATTTCCCACACTTTTGGAGGTCGAGGCGGGCGGATCATGAGATCAAGAGATCGAGACCATCTTGGCCAACATGTGGAAATCCCATCTCTACTAAAAATACAAAAATTAGCTGGCATGGTGGTGCACACCTGTAGTCCTAGCTACTCAGGAGGCTGAGGCAGGAGAATCACTTGAACCCGGGAGGGAGAGGTTGCAGTGAGCCGAGGCAGCACTACTGCACTCCAGCCTGGCAGCAGAGTAAGACTCCATCTCAAAATAAATAAATAAATAAATAAATAAATAAATAAATAAATAAAAATTAAAACAAAGAGGTCATACTGTTTTAGGGTGGCGCAAGTTCAATGACTGATGTCCTTATTAGAGGAGGAAAGTTTGGGGATAGAGATAAGAGATATAAAGAAAAGGAAGCCTAGTGAAGACAGAGGCCAAGATTGGAGTGATTAATCTACAATCCAAGACACACCAAGTATTATGATAACTATCAGAAACTAGGAAGAGACAAGGAAGGATTCAACCCTAGAGATTTCAAAGCATGTGTGGACTGGACAAGACCTTGATTTTAGACTCTTAGCCTCCAGAACTGTAAGAGAATACTTTTCTGTATGCTAAACTACTCAGTCTGCAGTATTTTAACAGCCCTAGAAAACTAATACATATAGTGCTGAAGAAGTGCCAAACAGGATAAATCAGGCACTATCAATATACTTACAATCTATTCATGAATGCATTTAAACAACTAGGTAGATGGATAAATGGATGGATAGACAGATGCATGATACAGATAATCCATATATAAAGTATATTTTAAGGCATTATGGCACCAGTCTCTGTTATATATCGTTTTATTGTTCAGGTTAAGTGTACAAGAATATTACTATGAGAAATTCCTGGGACAAAACAGAGAGGCAGAAACACTGAGAAAGCCATCAGAACACAATGCAGGTCTGACCCGGAGTAAAGAAGAAAAAAAAGGAAGAAAAGAAAGTGCCTTAGATAGAACATTTTTAAACTGTTTTGCAATCTAAAAAAAGTCGAGAAATGTCACTGGGGGTCCTCAAGCCAAAGTCACCTGGAAGAATTTGCCATCTTTCAGGAATGCTTCTGTAATAATATCTTTCCACATTCAGCATTGGCTGGGAGTAGTCCATGGGCAGGGATGACCTCAGAGCAAATGCAGTGATAAATTTCAGACCATAGCGCTGAGGACGGTCAGTCAATTACTTTATGATACTTTGAAAACTGAGGACTGTCAATCATTTACTTTATGGTATTTGGAAAACTGAGAGCTGTGTCCTCATGGTTACTTTAGGTGGAATAATAATAGACTGGGAGGAAAAAGCTCTAACATTAACTTTGTATACCTGTCAGCAATTTTGTGCCCACCATTTGTATGGAATGATTTTTTAGATGTTGTAACCATCCTTAACTTGTCCAAACAGAAGGGGTAGGGATAGTGAAAAGGGAGTCAGGGAGAAAGTGGAAGGTTCAGGGTATTAGCCAGAGTCTCTTTATGACGTTTTCTATTTATATATATTTCTTATATAGTATCTATAAAGTACTTTTCATGGAGGGAATTAAGATATCATTGTTGGAAGAAAAGAGACATTCTTTTATCTCTATTTTCAGTGTTGTAGCAGCATAGACACTTTTTCAATGTAACACTCTCTCTCTTATCCTGTCTAATTCTGGGGAACTCCAATGTGAGTGTTGAAAATGGATTTTTCCAGGCCCAATAATGCCATTCTTTCCGCTTTTCTTTCTCACAAATTTTGTGTTTCTCTCAGCAGGCATTTACATTATTCTAACATCAGCATTCGTATTGTTTTCTGAGACATCCCTTAGGTGGTCTTATTTCAGGCCAGCAAACATTTCCCGAGGACCTGATATGAACTGGACACTGAGGTAGCATGTAATGATTTCACAGAGAAAATATGTAGCCTCTGGTCTTAAGAAGTTTGCAGATAAGTGAGAGACATTGAAAAGAGCAATTTCAGTGTACTGTGATAGCGCCAGGTTAAAAGTAGTTCCAGGTGTGTTTGAACACAAAAATGAGTAGTCAAAAAAGCCTGGCCTGGGGAGTGGAGAGCTGGTTACCACGCTAAACTCCCTGGTGGCAAAGAGGTTTGCATATCATCTAATTTCCTCAGTCATGGGCTTAACCTGATGTGTTGCCTCAGTTCATCCCTCCTCCTTTCTGCCTCCAGCAAGTGGTTTGGGTGTCTGAAATATTAAATATTTAGTGCTATAAACTGTTAAAATAAAAAATTATACTTGTTGCTTCATATTGTCTGAAGTAGGCCAGAACATCTAAAAGTTAAGAAATATCCATATGCAAGCAATGTATAAAGTGACTCAAGTTGTAAAACTACTTAATTGTGGAGAAAGCACACAATTAAACCATGGATTAAGCTCCAAAGCTTACTCTTTATATAAATTGTTTGGAATGCACAATACAATTTCCCATAGAAAGCAAAGCTATATATTACCAGGCTAGTCCATGAAAGTCTAATTAGCTTATAATGTAGCTGGTATATTATATATTTCTCATGAAAATCATTAAAATCATATTATTCACCAAAAATTGGAAAGATTGAATGTCCAATAATGGTGACTTAATAAAATAAATTTTGTTTTAGCTAATTAGCTGTATAATAGAATACTGTGAAGCCACTGATGATTACCCTGCAGAAGATTATTTCCAAACCTTATGAGTTTTCTGATTTAAAATATTAGACAATACAAAGATACAAAAAGCACAATACAAAAGTTTTTTTCTCATTATCCCAGCTTCAAGAATCATCCAGTATTAATAGTTAGGCATGCATTCCAGAGTTTGTAAAAGAAAATTATTAATATAAATGAAAAAACTTTTAATGACATAGAATTCATAAACATGTAGGTATATTTATTTGTATTTTTTAAACCCATGACATTAATACCAAAACTATTTAGTCCTAGTTTGAAAATGGGTGATTTATATTTTATTTTGTATTTTTTCTTTTCTGGATTTATTTTATATATTTATTTGTGATTTTCTAAAATTTCAGGATTTTCAAACTCTTTTCCTTCAAGAGTTGGCTTTGATGTTACTCTCTAGAGTAACTTCACCTGAATAATTTTTGTGAAAATAACTATTCCTGTCTTCCTCTCTTTCCACCATTTTTGCCATGGAGATATCCCTCTTACTATGCTTTATCTCATAGTGCATATTAACACTTGACATATTATATATCTGTTTATTTAATGTCTTCTCTATCGTACTGGAATGTACATTCCATGCAAGCAGAGATCGTATCTGTTTTGATGACTGCCTTAATTCTAGCAACCTAGACAAGTGTTTGGAAGGCAGAAGGCACATGATAAATATTTCTAAAACAATTATCAGTTGCAAACAAATTACTATATAATTAGAAAAATGCTATGTTTTCAAACTGTGTTTATATAGTAAGCATGCTATTTTAACTTTAGCTATTCAAACAGCAACCAAAAAAAGCCCTCAAATGGGATAAAAATAAAGTCTTATTGATATTAAACATTAGTCATTAAGGAAAAGAGTAATTAGGAAAACAGAACAACATAGAAAGCTTCCTTTAGATTCTGATGTGGTCTTTTAAAGTACTTAAATATTTTCTGGATGGTGGGTACCAATTCTGTTTACTGACTTTTTAAAGGTATGCCCCCAACTAGGTCATCAGTCTGTTATTAGCACAATTTGTATGCATTGTATTCTAGCTATGATTTTATATATTTGGCTCAAAAAATAGAAGGTAAGGTAAGAGCAATTGAAGAGGAGGTAAAAGGGGCAGGGTGTGCTGGAGACTTTTGAGAAGTTCTTGGACGATATTTGAATGATCTGATGTAACCAAAGGAATCATTCAGGATAAACTCCACTAAGCTGTAATGACAATACTAACATATTATTGGATTAAATCAACACACTTTATTTTTCACTCAAGCTGTGTGCATCAAAGTTTGGAAGGGGCTCTCCTCCACATTGTCTTTGTTCACTAAAGAGGACCCAAGCCCAAGAGTCCCTTCTTTCTCTGACATACCAAAAAAGAGGCCTTTGCCAATGACAAAGTATGCACTAGTTCTTTAAAGCTCTTTTTAGTAGGTGACACCTGTCACTTCTATTTATATTCTATTTGCCAATGCCAGGCACATGATCAAGAGTAAATTTCACGAGATGGGAAAGGCCAATCTACCCTATCCCCAAAACAAGAGCAGTAAGCAAATATTTGTGGATAGCCCTAATGACTGCGTAGCAGAAGAATGAGAAAGACTTTGTATGTGAGAAATTACATGCTTTAAAGGAAAAGAAAGAGCGCATTTAGCATCATCACCATTCCTCAATCTGGGTTGGAACAAATAAAACACTTGAATATGCTTCCTCAAATCAAGCAATGATGGAGTTTCCTTAATTACAATATGGCATGAGCTACGGGTCTGACGAAGAATAGTCAATACATTTGTCATGGTGATATTTAATTTTATATTTGCATGTTTTATATTTACATGTTTCAGATACATCCTATTCTCAGCTACATACAACAGTATGATGAATAAGTAAATATAATTATAGCTTTAATAGTAATAATATCGGTATCTCTAGCCATGAATTAGAAGCATAATGAGAGAGCAATGTGTCCTATTGATTTCAAGCACTTTACATCTTTAATAACTGAAGAAATGACAGGGCATCAAAACTTATAATGTGCTATACTTAATGGTAAGTAACTCCAGCTTAAAAGGATTCTTTAGATGAATTTGCCTTCAAACTTCAGTTATTACCATCTTCAAGTAATTTGCCTATTATTAGCTAAATCTAACAATCATTAGTCTAGAAACTGAGGTATAACGGACACTTCTCTGATTTCTGTGATTCTTAGTTGCCAACATTAGCCACTCTATTTCCATCTTTCCCTTTATTATAATGTGCTAATACATTAGTTTGCTCCCTCTGGATATAAATACAATGCAGCTTTTAACTCTGTTTATGGGATACAGGAACACACGTCCTGCCAAAAGATTTCACGTTGAGCTACAAATTACTAATCACTGAGTCATTTTTTCCATTTCATTCTTCTCCTTGTGTGGATAGAATTAGTGTGAGGATCCCATTAGCAATGGTGCCTTTACAGGCAGAGTATTTTTTTTTTAAAAAAAGAAATCAAAGCAGTTTTTACAGTGCCCAGGCATAAATGTATATTCAAAAAAATCTGTATAGGTTATTTTTATTGTGAAAAACAAATAACATTTAGAAACTTAGTGGGTTTTTTGTGTGGGTGTTTTTCTTAACTTCCATAGCTGAAAAAACATATGAGATATAAAAATGCAGAATGGAATCATAAGTAGATAGTGAATTTATGAGGAGTACAGAAAGAATTTTGAAGAAGCATTCTATTTGCCTCTTTGGTAAATTTAAAGATTGCTTCTCCTTCTATTTTAAGACAAAGAAATTATTTTTAGTTGCATGTCCATTATTAACTCTTTTACGTTTTTAGTTATTTAATTATTTTCGGCTTTTGAGAAAAAGCATCAAGCAACATAGATTTGCAATGCTTATTTCTCTTTATTTGAAATATGTTTGAAGCAATGCATTAAGCTTTGTTAACTTGAGGTTTTAAAAGGCTGCAGTACATATTCTTTGTCCCCCCAAAAAACTTGACTTAATAGATCAACTTGTTGAGCTAGGCATATCTAATTTATCTGTAGAGCGTACAAGTTGGTACAGAGCATGTAACATATCCCCAGCACTTTCCTACGTACAGCACAAACTGAAATCTCTGCCCTTGCCACATTGCGTGGCAAGCAATGTGCAAAATAAACAGTATGAGAGTCAGCTGGTAGGAAAGGAAGATGTGCGATCTGTGGCAAGTATAGGGGATTCAGCGGCACTTTTAAAGCAAGGACATCATGGTGCAGGGCAATGGAATCATGAGCTGAAAGTGAGGAGGATCTGAGCCATGGGCATATCAGGGAAAACAGTCCAGGTAGAAAGGAGGAATGGCTAACACAAGACGCTAAAGCCCCAGCATAAAGTGTGGGATCTATTTTCATCGAGAGGGCCCAGTGTGGTTGGGGCAGAGGTGAGAGAAAAACTAACAAGAGATGAGCGTGATTCTTCCATGTGGACCCGTTTCCTCTAGCATCCCAATAAGCTATTTTGAAAATTGTGCAGAAATCAAACAACACGAGATGAATGCCACATCTTAAACCTACTTCCAGAGGTGGACAGTGTGGCACCTTTTACCAGAACTTTGATGCAGTGCCTTAGTTGCACACATGACTTCCAGGGAAACATACAGGAGTGTTTAAATATATCGAGGTTTCCAGAAGAAGAGAGAATGAGAAGGATAATGATGACTATGTTGCACCACATTTATTCTTTTCATCCGTAAAGTCAATTAAAAAAAATCATTTTACAAATGACAGCAAAGAAAATTGGAGATTCAAGAACTTTCCTATTTGTGTACTGAAAACTCCTGAGCTGGGATAGTCACCCCTGTCTATCTGTCTCTCAACCTTGCCTGACACTTTCCAGTGTATGGTAAAGTCCCCTACCTGTCAGTTTCACATAAGACACAGTCTGGTATAAAGGATGAATTAATTCAAAAGTTAGGAAGATAAGAAATACTCTGCCTAGGGTCATAGGCAATATCAGAATGATGGGATAAATAAAAAAGAAAACAGAAAGGAATAGTTAGTCACAAAGAATATATGAATCTTGAGCTGCTTATTGTAAGACTGGGCAGAGACAAAAAGATACAATTGTTGCTGTAATGCAGTGGCTGAAAGTGAGTTGCTGTGGATTTTGAGGAGTACTAGGAAGAGGCAAATAATGTTAGCATTTCTTTGCAAGAGAAATAAAGGTGGTGTGATGCTAGAGATCACAGATGAATGAACTGAAGTTTTCTAGCAAAGCAGAAACCGAGGCCTGGCCTTGAACCTTTGTTACTAACTCAGTCTCACAATGTAAGCACTTTAACCTGAACAGGTTTGTATGCACTGGCTCCAAATTAGTGAAATCATTGTGGTCATTAAGGTATGCATCAGTTAATGTCTTTATAGACTTAAGGTGGTATGAGATGTACACAAAGTGCTAAACAATAGTAGATTTAATTACTTTCCAGGACAATTTTAAAAATCGAAAGCAATGTTGGCTTTTTACGGTGCAATTGCCTTTCCATTCAAGGTTTTGTTTTGTTTTCATTATCCTTGGAGTTTATGAGAATCCCATTAACGGCAAAGAGCTGTTAAAAGCTAGGATGACTTTTTTTTTTTTTCCCCAATGCAGTGAAGATCAATTAGCACCTTGTAATTTTGTATGAACAAGGAGCAGAAAACAGATAGAGCATCACCACTTTGTGCTTGTTGTATCTGGATTAGCTTTCTCACCAAAACTCTTGTTTTCCTTCCAAATCTCCAGTGATGTGCCCAGGGCGATTTTGTCTTCAAGAAAATGGAATCATCCTGTGGTGATCAGACATGTTTATTGGACAAATGTACTTAAAAGGTTTTTTGGGGTTAGCTTTTCCAGTTGAGAAGGAAGGAAAAAAGAAAGATTCCAAGGGAATGCGTTCTCATGTATTGCTAATTGTCTTCCAATTAATTGGGAGAAAGAAAAATATCAAGGCAATTTAAGAACTATTATTGTTTTACAAAAAGGAAAATGGATAACCCAGTGGAACTTAGGGAACTAGGAATTGGAGTTCAATGTACATTCTCAATAGATAGCTTACTTGAAGTCTGTAAGCATCTTCAATTTACTAGCTTTTCCACGATGCTTTGGTGGATACTATATTGTCTGAGAATGGTCCTCTATTATCCCTCTTTGTCGCTACTGATGGACTAAATAAAAATTATATAATTACTGGTCATGGAAACAGAACAATATTATTTTCTTCCTGTCAGATGAAAAGAAAGTTAATGTACTGTTAAATATATCTGCTCAAAGTTATGCTCCCATGAAGAAATTGATTATTTTATCAGAGTATATATTACTTTCATGCAGTATTTTCAGTATCTCTATGGACATTCTGCTACTATAAATTAATTAGGAGTGGTGATCACTTCTTGATGTAAATGCTAATGGCCAACATGATGCTATCCCTCCTAGTTACTTCTTCAAGGAATGAACAGTAAGGACTGTACATATTGTTTTTTTTTTAAACAAGACAGAAATATTTTCATATGATGGTATGTTTCCTTTGTCAAGTATGCCTCCATTTTGTTACATATTTTATATAATTTGTTAGATCACATTTGTGCAATGACGCCAACAGGACTATCATAGTAAAGAATATATTTGGTACCATGTTTCCAAATTGATTGAGCTACAGTTTATCATTTATTTATATACGTGTATTATCTTCAAGTATTTTCTGCTCCTTCCCTTAAGCTCAGTCACAGGACAAAATATCTGGGAGGAAAATACGTTTCACTCTAAATTGAAGTTAATTGCATTTCTCATACTTTATATCTGCAAAAACCCACAAAATCTTTTGAACCCATGGGGGCAGCAACTGGACTCTTACCCTATTGATTATCATAACTATGGGGATTATCAGTGGTTATAAATGACGGAAAAGGTTTGCCAAGTTTTACTTAAGCTGAAATTCAAGACCCATATTAAATCCTACCCAGAAGGACTTACAGCCTCAAGAATGATTTTAATGAGGCCAGCTAAAGCCTTATTTACTTTTTCCTTAAGGATGATTAGCTGTTAATAAGCCAAGAAATCTCTGCAAACATGTACTACCTCACTCTGTGGATTGGTGCTTTACATTTATTTTGGTTTGTGTGAGTTTGTCATTGCATTTATAATTTAAAAATTAATATGAATGAAAAGAAACAACAAATGAGAACTATGCTTTGATAATTAAAGTTATCATCAAAAACAGCTGGGCACTATAGCTCACGCCTGCAGTCCCAGCACTTGGGAGGCTGAGGCAGGTGGATCACTTGAGGCCAGGAGTTTGAGACCAGCCTGGCCAACATGGTGAAACTCCGTCTCTACTAAAAATATAAAAATTAGCCAGACATGGTAGTGTGTACCTGTAATTTCATGAACTTGGGAGGCTGAGGCACCAGAATATCTTGTAATTCCAGAACCTGGGAGGCAGTGGTTGCAGTGAGCCAAGATCATGCCACTGCACTCCAACCTGGGTGACTGAGACTGTCTCTCAAAAAAAAATTTAAAAAGTATCATAAAAATATACCCATATCAATTCAAAAATAATACATTTTTACCACCAGGCACGGTGGCTCATGCCTGTAATCCCAGCACTTTGGGAGCCTGAGGCGGGCGGATCACGAGGTCAGGAGATCGAGACCATCCTGGCTAACATGGTGAAACCCCATCTCCGCTAAAAATACAAAAAATTAGCTGAGCATGGTGGCAGGTGCCTGGAATCCCAGCTACTTGGGAGGTTGAGGCGGGAGAATTGCTTGAATGATCATGCCATTGTACTCCAGCCTGGGTGACAGAGCAAGATTTCGTCTCAAAAAAAAAAAAAAAAAAAAAATACATTTTACAATCCTTTTCTACGTTGGAAAATTTGCCTAAATCTTTAAATGTTGCCCTTTTTGGTGATTGGAGAGTTAAGATAGACAGCTAAATGGCTTTAGTCCGATTAGGTTATAAAATCACCTCCATTACTCAGAAATTCATTTCTTGCTGCAAGACATTTATGTTGTTATAATCATAGTAATTACAATAATTATCGTAGCACTTACATTTGCAATTATACAATGTTGACCATCCCAGTAAGTCCTGGAACTCTAGAAAAGGAAATACAACGCATAGTTGGGAATCAGTTTGCCAGTGAAATGCAGACATCACTACAGTGCAAAAGATGGTAGCTCTCTTCTCTCTTGCTTTCAGGCCTTCCCAGCAGTTATTATTCAGAAGAACAAATTTAACTGAAAGTCAAAATATGAAACACAATCTGTTAGAATTAAGTGGAAACTGAAAAAGCCTCAAATAACTCTAAGGTCTAGGTTTTTTTTTAAAAAAAAAACAAACAAAAAACAAACATAGGTAATATCCAAGAAAACCTATATATTTTTAGCCTTTTACCCAAAGGAAACACTCTTCTATTGTTCATGTTCTGCAAAAAACGTTTTTGATATATACACACAAAGACAATTCATTGACTGGCCATTTTTGTTGGCATGGGGTAAAGGTACCCCATAGCAATAATTTAAGCACACCCTTAGGATGATCTCGTATGGTAGATGCTTTTGAATGTATGTTCCGAGCTATAGAATCCAGGAGTAGCCAAGCCGGAGATTTGTTCCTTGTCTATGAGGAACATCTGAGCCCCTACCCAGTCCTGGGAAACATGGGCTGTAGAGGGAATAGAGGCTCTGAGTTTGGGGTTACCTGAAGGTTGCCAGGTGGAGGTCATTAAGGAGAAGGTGTTAAGTGAAAATGCTATAGAAACTGCATGTTGTTTGCAAGTGGATGTGGTTCTCCTGTCCAGCCCTCTACCACTGGAGTCTCTCTCCTGTGTGTCGTCTCTAATAAAACCACATGTCTTGTTTGCTGACTCTGGGTCTCCCCTTCAGTCTCTTGAATCTGGTGCTTCCCCATTAAAGTTAATAGGGATTTGGCACAAGATTCAGCTATCGCATCTTTAATCACAAGATATTAAATCAAATGGGTATGTACATCCCCACGAGCTTTTGGAGTATTTCCTGGGAATCAGGGCAATGTTATTTAGAATAAGGAAGGAAAACCCTTTGATTTTATTCTTATAGCCCCTTTGTTCCAGTAATTTCTAAGACCATGTCATGTTTTCAGGGTTTATTTTGGCTACATTGTGAATATAGGTGGATTGTACATCGACAGCTTTGCAGTTTCAATGAGCATAAACGTAATAAAAATAGCGTTATTGTATCATTTAATCCTTCTGTACGTGATCTTGTCTGGAATTAGTAGTTTGGAATATTCTAAAATTATATATATATATATATGTATATATTCTAAAATCAAATTTGCATTGATAAAACATGGTTCTACACATACACACACACTCCTAAACTTCTGATGAAGTTCCCCATTCTTACAAGTTCTCCTTAACAACAGCTTTAAATTATACTTCTAGATAAAAATAATTTAGATGTCTTGGTTTTCTTCTCCTTCCTGTCTGCAAAATTCCATACCCAAATCTTTCTTAAAATGCTACCTCCTCCACACAGAATGAAACGATAATCTTTCCTTTCTGAAACCGATAACACAGGAGCTGGCTATTTCTTTCTTAGAGTGGTTAACCAGAGTATGCTCTGTGAAAGCAGAGTTGTTTTTGATTGGCACCATGAGCATTCATCTTCCTTGTTACGTAGTAGCTGCTCAATAAAATTACTTTGACTTGCATTCAGGTCTTCCTTGCGCAAAACTGTTGCACAATCAGGTGTATGCCTTACCTGTAAAACCCACAATGCCAAATGCTTAGTAAATATTCAGTAAATAATAATGATTATTGTTACCTATACTAAAGATCTATAAACTCATAGAAAATAAAGTTCTATCTTATTCATCATCCTATCTTCTACAGTGCTTTGTGCATACTATAGACAATATTTATTCAGTAAATGAATTCAGCCTGAGAGTTCTGTTCACAGTGTGCTTCTTAAATCCAAGTCTAAAGGTTTATATCCTGTATAGAATACTTGTATTCTATACTACTTATATTTAATTAGGAGTCATATTTCCAGAAGCACTTTGGAAACAAGTGGCAACTATTCCAACAGGCCTATCCAAACACAATAAATTTGAAATACATTTGAAGAGAAAGGAAATAACTCCTTCTCCCCCACCCAAAAGAAAAGCTTGTCTATACTGAAGGACTTAATGTTCCTACCAGATAACTAAAAAATGTGCTGAATTCAAGGAAAGAAATTTATGTGTGGCCATCTGAACTTCAAGAAATAATTGCTCTGCTAAGATTTATCATCCCTACAATTGAGTTAATGGAAGACTACATTTTCGTATGCAAAGAATCTTCTTTAAAAATAAGAGCAATTAAAACCTCTTAGGCACACAACTCTTATTTGACAAGAAAGTTGTCCTCGCATATAACCTGTCATAGCCAAGTCTGCAAAGTGCACTCCTGATAAGTTTTTAAATATAAAAACTACTACTTCTTGAAGATGGGCAATATGGGCCATATTCTCCCAGTTATGTGTTGTTGAAAGAACAAATGACTTCCCAGGAAGGAAAAAAAGTTTAAAAAACTGCCAAAAATATATAGTAGTCGTTTTTCACCATAACAGAAGACAACTCAGAAATATGGAGTACAAAAAAAAAAAAAAGAAAGAAAGAAAGAAAAAAAGTCCATTTAAAATGGAGGTGCTTGCCCATTTACTTCTCTTAAGAATGTCTTCCAGGAACAGAAAGCATGCCCTTGGTGAGTCAAATGAGTTTCATTTAGGTTTTAGATTAGCTGCTGCCCCTAAAATATATCTTGATGCGCTTGTGTTAAATGACAAGGTTGTGAAATGAAATACAAATTAGGCTTAACTAGGATAGACTGCATTAAAAAATGTACTCGACTCAACAGGGAAGTTCAACCAAAGTTCAGTGAGTTCATGCTGGTGTGAAGTGGGGTGAAGGGCTGGGCACAGCATCACGTCTGCTGTGGGTGGGGTCTCACTAAGACATCTTCTTGCTTCCAAATGCAGGTGATGTAATGAGAACATCCACAAACATGGGCTTTCCAGCAGTGACCGACAGCTTGTCGGATGCCGTTAGTTAGAGCCACAGAGGATAATTCTCACACTCAGTTTTATGACCAGCATGCTCTCTATTGGTTTGCACTAAATACATGTTGACCAATATTTCAAGCACAGGGTATATCTGCATCATGAATATATGTTTCTGATTTTAACAGTCATCATTCATATACTTGTGAGCAAAAAGATGAATTGAATGGCATCAAAATAGATAGTATCTTTTCCAACTATTATATACATTTAAACAATTCATTTACATAATTTAAAAATAAGTTTGAATTCATATCACATCTTAAGAAAATTATTTTATTTATTTACATTAAGATATTTACAAATTTGAAACACTTTTTAAATTCCAGATCTATCTGATAACACAACTGTTTTCTCATGATATAGTCTAGGATCTAAAACAATTTACATTGATAAAACATGGTTAACATATATGCTAACTGTTCAAATATTTTGCGTTTTTAATTTAATTCTCTCAAAATGCTATTATGGAGATGCTATTATTACCTGTATCCCTGTTCCACAGATGAGAAGGCTGAAGCACAATAAGATTTAGTAATTTGCTAGAGGGACCAGGCTTGTATGGAAGGGAATCAGAATTTAAACACATATTGTGACATCCTGTCATCTTATGCTCAACGAAAGAAGAGGGAATTACAAAGGACACACAGTGCGAACACCAGGACCCTCCAAATTGAGAGATCAAAAGTGGGGATGTACAAAACCGGTTTAAATAATGTTACTGGTTAAAACTGCTAATGGGTACAGGGATTTACTTGGGGAGTAACGAAAATGTTCAAAAATTGATTGTAGTGATTGTTGCACAACTCTGTGAATACACTAAAAACCATTGAATATGTGTGTGCGTGTGTGTGTGTGTGTGTATTTAATACATATAATTTCACTATTTTGATTAATCTCTCAAATTGTTACTGAAAGGCTGTTATCAGACCAGGAAAGACTGACTGATGCTATACAACCTTGTTTAATTGTATTTAAAGATAGCCTAAAATCGCAGTATAGCATTGCGTGAATTGACATGTTCTTCCATACCATAGGTTCCCCCCCCCCTCATTTGGTAACTTGATTGTAACATACACTTCATTGTAACTTGATTATGACTTGTAACCTGACTGCAACATACACACAGTGCATCTTATGTATTTAGAAATCTTCTCTTCTATTTACTCAGAAAGTAATTCTAATATCTCTTTCTACTTTTTAAAACATTCTAATCAAAATTGAAAATACATTCAAATATCATTATTTTTGTTTTTTCTTCTTTATCTTCAGATTTGTTCTTTAAAGGTTTTTTTTTTTTTTTTTTTTTTTTAATTTGAACTATGGGACAATAGAGAACTTAATTTGGGGTGGATCACTTTCTGAGGACCTTTTAAAATAAATCGGATTTCAACTGCTTTTTTTACCTGGAAGTCAACAGAAATGCTACCTTTATCAAAACAAAGCATTCTGTCTTCTATTTTTATTATGAGTATTCACAGTCTAATTTTCCTAAAATTACATCTTCATATGATAAACAAAATGTTTGTTGCCCTAGGGAAAGATGTAGAGGGTAATTTAATACCACAATGTATTAGATACCTTATAAAGTATTCATTTTTGTTTTATTTTGTTTTACTTAAAAACATATTTTGTGGTATGAATTGTGAGAGAAGATAAACCAAATGTACTTGGACTGTGTTTCATTTGTATTTACAGTGTGTTATATTCTTTTATACACAAAATGAAAGGGTCTTATTGACCCTTATGTTGTAAGCTACATGAAAAACACGCATTTAGATTTTCATTATAAACAGATTTGGTCACCACTGTTTATGTTCTTTTAGTCTGCATTAGCACGGTCATTTAAATAAAACATTTGTTTGTAAATGTGTGTGTTTTACTTGATATAGCTAATTACAAACCTGGCTGGGATTTTTATGATACCTCTTTTAAAGCATAGTTTTTATGTAAATTGAAACATTTTATCTTAAAAATGCCTCGTGTTTGATTTAATATGCTTGAATTAAATATATTCTATCTACTTGAATCTCTCTCTATTTAAAGGAATTTTTTTGAAAAACAGGCATGGCAGTTAACTTCCTGTCTGTGGCTTTCCAAGAATGAATTAAAATGTGTAAAATGATTTGAGATTCATGGTGAAAGGATGCTTTAGAGTGTTAATCCCCCATGAATTCTGCCTCCAGGATTCTGTCTAAATGAGCAGGAAACTTCTGGAATTGAACAAGCATTGTGGGTGGCCACGCTACGGTTAACAGGAAGAGAAGGGAGATTTCAATTAAAGATGTGAGTTAACTCACATAAATACTATTATTTGTGGGTGCTTGTGCATGTATGTGAGTATAGGCCTGCACACTGATAGAACAGAGAGACCAAAAGGACTGAAATATAAATTCTCCCATGTGTCAGGAGAAATGCTCTTGGGAGAGGATAGATATTTTCAGGAATTTATTTTGTATCTCTTAACATGCTTCAGTGATTTACAATACCATTGAATTTGGCTATGATCAGGATTTTGAAGACTTGTAGATAAATTAAAGGGCAGCATTATGTTTTCCTTTACTGTTGAAATTTTATAGCCTAAATTGTTTTTCCATTTCTATTTCCATGTTCTGGGTTTGGGAAAGAATGTAACATGCATTATTTCCTGTGTATTAGAATGGGAAAAATTTTCCACGTTTTACACACACACACAGTTCAAATAATATTGCCTTAAAGAACGGAATTAGAAATCCTGTCTCTGATGATTACTGCATAAATTAATTTCTGAATTATTTTCTAGATTTCTTCATTATCCATTTGCAATTACAATATTTCTGTGTTGAGGTATACTAGTAAAGTAACTTATTAATGTTTTCTTTAGCCATCAGTCATACATACGCGCGCACACACACACACATATACACTCACAAATACATACATCTATAATTAAATTTATATTATTGGATTGCTATTTATAAAATTGTTTAAAAGTAAGTAAATTCCTTCAATTTCTAAAAGCCAGATATTTAAACATTTCCACATATAATTTAAAACTAGCAAGTATAACCATTCAGCTAGTCTAATTTCATGTGAAATACTATGTATGAAGTTGGGTAAGGTGGTGAAGGGTTGGAATAGATATAAAACACTTTGTGAGGATATTAAAAATTAAGAGCAGAATGACTTTTTCATTTGTTTTTTCATATAACTATCATTTGCATGCGGGACTTTAGTTTTGTTTCTTTTAAAATTTTTTGAGATTTGGTGCCCTGGTGTCTTCAAATTCTAATAGAACAATTGGAATTAGGCACCTAATTTTTCAACTTCTTAAGGAAAATGATAATGGATTAAGCAGCAGAAAATGCTGAAGGTTTCACTGATGTACTCTTCCCTGTCTTTTGGAGCACACCTCATTTTTGTGTTTTATTACTTTTTTCATCATTTTTCATGAATAATGGGGCTGGGTACCGCTGCTGCTTTAGGGATGGGGTTATATCCCAATCACCATATTAGAGAAGTGCGTGGTCCCATAGCAGATATTCCTACTGATGTAATTCATAAAGATTCCATCAATGGAACCCCACAGAGGGAGTCTGTTTATACACGATAAGGACAGTATATCTAATGATAGTTTCTTTCTCTTCAGAACGCCACTAACTCTTGAGATGTGTTTGGCATACTATATACTCTTTCTACCTTTCAACAGCAAACACAATCATGTTTTATTGTTATTTTTATTTTTTAGCATGAACAATATACCAAGAATTTCCTTTGAAGAGACATTGACTCGTAAGGTTTTCTTCCACATCCTGGGAGAGGCCCCACCAATGCATGCACGTGGCCATGCCTTTACCAAATTTGAAGGCAAGATAGTTTCCCTATGATTGGTCAAGTCCTCACCCACTACCACTCCAGCTGCCCCTCAGTCACACTTCCCCTTAGCCAGGCACCATTGGAGTGGTCACAGGCAATATTAGGATTTGGTAAAAAGGAACTGAGTTGAATATGTGTTTAGTGTGTGTGCATTCGGACAATATTGATTTGGTTCACAGTAACTTCCATGTCTGGTTATTTGGGTCATGTCTATGCTGACTCTTGCTTGTCAGGACACAAAGGAATCTGTCCCGTAGTGCCTGACACTGCACGTATGCCCCTAATGGGATGGATGAGTGTTAGAAATATGTGGTATGAGAAGCTAACTTTTGAAAATTTTTTCAATTATGTGATGTATACAATTTTAGTGGGGAATTTTGTTTTCAACAATGCCAAATTAAAACAGAAATTCTTTTCTTTCAAGGATGTACGAAAATTTTCATACATTCAAGGATGTATGAAAATAAAAGGAAATTTATTTTTCTTTGTTAATGGAAATGGTATATTTGCGAAAATGTGGTATACCTTTTAAAGTGGAAAGATGTTTTGGAACACTTCAACTAAACAGGAAAGAAATGATAGACCATTTATTTGGACTCATATGTTTTATGCCTTCTTTCCTCACTTTAAAGTTATTAAAATTTAGGAAATTTTTCTAATAAACTGAACGGAACCTGAAACATAAGTCATAATTACGTGAGTGGCAAAATTAGTAGACATTTTATTATAATATTGAGAAGGAAATTATAACCAAAAATTTTACACTGTACCAAAAGTAGAAATTTGTTATGAATTAGAGATGTATTTCAAACACAAGAAAAAGTTGTATTTTTTATTGTTAATGATCTACTTAATGTAGGGGATATTGTTACATGAATATATAACAAGAATATTTATTTTTCTGATTTTAACAAAAATATTAGTATTAAAAAAAGAAGATGAAACTCACAATATGCCGGTACAATAAGAGCAAACCCTGACAAAAAGCTGGTAATTGTGGATTAGAAAAATCAAAGAAAACTTAGGTTTTGTCAACACATGCACTTTAAATTCTTTGAAATCAATGAAACCCTCGAATTGACAACAACATTAACATTTATTATTAGCATGAAGTGTGAAGCTGAAACTTGTCTACATGATTAATAATAATAATACAATTTTAACAATGCTACCTGAAAAACTGAATTATCTCTCTATTCTCAACATAAACAAAATAGTGAAATTGTCATAAGATGAAACCATCAAATAAGTATATAATAAAAATGTACACTTAAAAATATCAAGGAAGTATGTCAGATAAAATTAACAAGAAAAGTCAAGTTATTTCAATTTCTGATTATTATGGTATTGATCAAATTTTTAAAATTTGTATTATTTTCTCAAGATAGATAAGCTATATAGATACAGAATCTTTTTCAATCAATCAATGTATTTATATATAGACAAATTTAAAAATATACATATATAGTGAGAGTGTGTGTTTTCTACACATATGTGTATAGAGAGAGACAGTTCATATTCACATATATGGACAGTTTATACGTAATTTTGTTTAAATAGCTTATATTCTTTTTCTTAAAATGAGACTCCAAAATTATACAAACTTCAGGCTCCTCAAAACCTGGGTCTGTCCATGCCAAGGAATCAAATATATTTTTTAAAGTACATGCAACAGAAACTTGGTGGGTTTAATTTAAGAAAAGTCACATTTCTTATTACAGAATCAAAGGAAAAGCTGAGTGACTTAGATTGAGGAAGTGGAAGTGCAGACTGTGGACAGAGTCTGGGTTCCAAGAGCATTATCTGAGAAACAGTTCTAGAGGATATTGCCATTGGTTGGCAGGTCCTCTAATCCTCATGCCTGCATCCTTAGTTGAAATTCAGAAGATGTGGAGGAAGATACTAAGCTAAATAGAATCACATGGATGGAGTGACTTGAGTGACAGTTGTGAGAATGTATTGAAAGGCAAGCAGCTTCACTAGGCAAGCAGATATATAAGGCAGATAGAAATAAGAGTCAGCTACAATCAGATATTGTACTTAATGTTGGGATGCACGGGGATAGAGAGAGAGGAAGACAGTTCTGTGCCTTCCAAGAATTTATACTTTAGTGTAACCGATAGATGTGTAAGTAGATAATATGCAAAGTATGTTAGATTCTAACAGAGCACTATGTCCAGGGAAATTTGGAAGGATAGGACAGAGAAACAAAGCCCCAGATAAGGTTTCTTGGAGTTGAAAATGGATGAGCTAAGTCTTGATTCTGGGTCTAATTTTATTTTCTTGAGAAAAATAAATGAAAATCAAATTTTAGAATAGAAATTTTAAAAAAATGGAAATCAAATACCTCCAACAGCACCCTCTTTAGATACAAGTCCTAGAGTGAGTCCCAGAAAAATGAAGTAATTGACAGAAAAACATACAGTTACTTGTGGCAAAATTTTACTGGAACCCGCTCTTAATATTATTTCATACTCTGTTCATCATTTTATACAACAGAGAAAAGGAATTCAAAGAACTCGCCAAACATCAAAGTGAATCAAACAGGAATTTACAGTAGGTCTCATGGAAAGTAAGTAAAATGATCTGGTATTTATAATTTTAATTCAGGAAACATGACTAAGGACATGCGTATAGAAGCTTTTAAATCAAAACATAGTAAGTGCAGGTTAAAAAGAGCATGCTATTGGGGAAAACATAGGCGTTTGATAATAAGGAGCCATAAGGTGGAGCCAATGGAATTTTTAAGCTAATTGACTGTATGTTCAACCATGAGCGCAATGACATATGTCAAATATCATTTAACAGACTTTAAATCTGCACTTAATAACAAAAGCATAACCCATTTAGACCTAGATTTCTGCCTTTGATTTTTTAAGAATATACTTTCTAATGTATATTAACATTCATAATTTACAACATACACATGGATAATATTACTTAAAACTCTAGGTAGTGGATAATAGAAATCCCAGATTTGTATTACAAGAGTAATACTGAGCATGAGGGAAAAGATCAAGGCAAAGAGAAAGTGAGAAGTATGTGGAACAGGCCCTGCCCTAAAATGTATTCCCAATACATTCAATAAATTGTTTATAAACTGATTTATTTCTCCTTCTCCTGCTGTTCCTCCTTTTTCTTCTTCTTATGATCATGCTGACATTTCCCTTTGTAATCCTGGTAACTTTTCCTCATGGTCACTTTAGTGAATATCTTTTTTCACTGCTATGTTATACAATTGAAACATCTTCCTCATTTCATTCCCTGAATTTATTACATTTATGTAGGTCCCACTCAGATTTTAGGTGTGAATGTGTGATTAATAAGGAATGAAACATGGTGATAAGAATATGAGCTTTTCTGCCAGACATAACTGAATTTGAATCTTTCATCACTTGGTAACATGATCACTTTGAGCAAATAAATAAGAAAATGAAACCTTCGAACTTCTTTTGTAATACGGAGGTAATAATAACACCATATCAGTGTGTTATTGAGAGTAGTAAACCAAATAATTAAAGGGCAGAGCTTGCAATAAATCTTATCATCATCATTATCATAAACATCACTGATGAGAGCAATATTTGGAAAAATGCCTGTCTTTTCCAAAGCAAGTATACATGGTCTATACCACCTCTATACTTTTTCTCAATGACTTATTTGACTTGGCCCATGTTAATTTTCAGAGAATGTTCTACAATAATTTTCCTTACATGTGAAACTTTTTTTGAGTTTTTAATATAAAGCAAAAACAGAGAGAAGCAGACAGATAATAGAATAGTTGCGCAAAAATAGAGAGAAGATGTGTAGATGAGTAATTAGGTTAATAAAAATTGAGTTTGAACTTAACTACTCTTATTTTTATTTATTCAGGGCATCTCTTTGTCTCCTTCAAGTACTGTCTACAGAGGGCTAGTAAATTCAAGCCTGCCATTCTTAATGTGAATACAGTAAACAACAATGTCATCTGATGAGAAGGAAGGAGGCAAGGGTGAATTCAGGGACTGGAGTAAATTGAATATGTTTTGAAATAGCTTCTCTAGGAAATTAAATAGGAATTCAACCGTGAGGGAATAAAAGGACTACAAAGAAACACTAAGTAGAGAAAGAAGACATTTTCAATGGATCCAGATAGCCAGCTTACATGACTTTCTCTAACAGCTCAGCAATTCTTGGTTAGACATAAAGAGATAATTTGTGCTTAAAAGAGATGTGAACAGATGGAGATTTGAGAGAACCTAAAGTTCATCTTATTTGTGCTGTTTGGAGGCTGGGCAGGGCACTGGGATTTTTTTTTTTTTCATTATATATAACATTTTTTTCTGTGTTTCATGCAGTGTAAAGAGGTTACTGCTGTGCACATTTAATATTTTTTTCTTATACTGAAAACAATATTTAGTTGTTAGGTGTCTAAACATAAATGTAAAAAAAAATCTTGCCTTCAATTTAATTTACCCAAAATAAAAAGTTAGCAATTTGAGCTTTTTATAGCCATATATTTTATAAATGCATAAAGGAAGAGGAGGAGACTGAGAGAAGTCACTTTATGTATATGAGATAATACAATATGGAGTGATTTACAATCTGATATTTAAAAATTTAATAAATTATAACATGATAACATTTTCTATACTTTTAATTCTCTTTCATAATTTGGAGTTTCTACATGGAAGCTACTTTAATTATTGGAATGCAGTTTATTTAATCCTAAAAGTTTAATATGCAGGTTTTATTCTATGTTTTCACCAATAGATTCTAAATTGCAGTAAACACTCTATAGTTAATACTTATCCATTCATGATAATTTGTTGAGTGCATACTACTAGAAGCAGACTTACTTGATTAAATACATGCCATTTTGCATAGCAGTTTTTATATATTGTCAAACTGTCCTCTAGAATAACTCTTTTAAACATATCTTTTGAATGTGTAAGGCAGTCATTCCAGAAACTTAATAGTAAAAACTTGTGTTTTACTTTCATATATTAAAATTTTAAACAAATAGCAAATATCTGTAGCTGTGCCTCTTTAGTCATGATTTTTTAAACTTTAAAATATTTTAATCATGTGATATCTTAAACATTTATGAGAAATCAAGGAAAATAATAAAACAGACACCAAGGTACCCCATCACTGCAATTATATGGATAAAACATTTCCATATTTTTTAAAATAAACTTTACAAATACATATTTTTTGTATTCATTTTTCTGAATACATTTGAAAATGAGCAGAATTGTCTTTGATTCCATCAATTTCTTCTTTTACCATGACTCACATTTCATTTCTATTTTGCTTCCTTCTTCTTTTGTGATTTCGTGAGTTGAAAACATAATTCTTTAAAAAATTTTTTTGCATTATATAAAAATTGTATTGGCAATAGTTTCTATTGGCCAAAATTCTATTGGCAATGGATTCCTTTTATTTTATTAATACACTTTATATTTATACAAGAAATACAAATCTCTCTTCCAATCTAGGACTTCCATATTTGGGTAAGCAATCTTCCATCATTATACCTTTCACAAATTTGTAAAATACGTATCTATATAAGATTTCTCTTTTCTACTCTCTGCCTCTCTCTCTCTTCATTTTTCTTTTGTTCTCAGCCAGAGAATTCATCCTGTCAAAAATTACACTTAAACTTGCTTTGCAAAACGTATGAAAATTTTTAGACATTAATAACTACAGTTCTATCTTACTTTATTGCTGCCAAGTAATATCACTAAATCTGAATGTACTGTAACTAAGTCCAATATTAGAGAACAATCAGATTGTTTATAATATTTTTGCTATTTAAATTCTGTAATACGTATTTCTGCTCACAAATCATGTATTAGAACATTTTATGTAGCATATATTTTGCAAAATGAAATTCTATGGCAAAAATACACTCATATTTTTAAAAGTAGACATCATCAGCACATACAGTTGTAATATTATAGCAATTTATGTTATAATCAACAATATATGAAAGTGAACATTTGCACATACTCTCATCTGCATTGGATGCTATCAATTATTTTCATAAAAGTTGATGTTTTATTGTTGTTGCTTCATTAAATTAATTCTAAGGCTATTAACTTCTTTCTGAATATAACCTTGGCAAGCCTTTAGAAGTTTTGTTATACATATACTTATATGTATATATGTGCGTATATATGTATATGCATATATATGTATGTGTATATATATTTATATGTGAAGCAATTATTTTATTTTCATTTCTATCTAAATAGATTTTTTTTTAAATTTCACCTTACCTGGTTTTCTATGTTCTATATTCCCCTGGCTCAAACCCTTCATATATTATAATTTATATGTTCTATTATTATTAAGTCTTTCCATGACATTTCTTAGTTTTTAATATAATTTTATGTAAAAATAAATTTAGATTTATAGAAATATTGTAAAAGTAGAAAAGAAGATTCTCATGTAACCCAGAGCCCACATTTATGGTTCTCCTATTATTAACATTTTATATTAGTACAGTACATTTATCACAATTAATGAACCAACATTAACATATTATTAACTAAATTCCGTGTCTTATTCAGATTGTCATTATTTTCAACTAATGCTCTTTTTTCTGTTCCCAGTTCCCATCTAGAATACCCCACTATGTTTAGTCATTAGGCCTCCTTAGACTTCTCTCGGCTGTAACAGTTAATTGGACTTTCCTTGCTTTTGATGATCTGGACAGTTTTGAGACACACTGATTAGGTATTTTGTAGATTATCTCACAGCTGGTATATGTGTAATGTTTTCTTCTCATTATAAGATTAGGGTTATAGGTTCGGGGGATAAAAACTACAAAGGTAAAGTACCATTCTCATGACAGCATAGCAATGGTCTATCAAAGCCATGTATTATCAACATGGCTTATCACTGTTGGTACTAACTATAGTTAACCGGCTGAGGCAGTGTTTGTTAGGTTTCTCCACAGTAAGGGACTCTATTTCCCCCTTTCCATACTTAGCCCTTTGGATGGAAGGTAATATACAAAATCCACATTTAGAGAGCCGAGAGTTATACTCCAATTCTTTGAGGGAGGAATATCTATGTAAATTATTTAAATTTTTACATTAAGGTTTGTCTTATTTCCTTATTTTATGTATTTATTCAAACGTGTATTTATATCAGCTTTGACCATTGGAAACTTTGTCAGTTGGAGCCTGTCTCCATTGTTGTGTTTTTCACCACATACTCTTTTTCTGACTCTGTAAGATTCTTCATGTTATCTTGTATATTTCCTGTCAAGATCCTAAAATCAGCCATTTCTGCAAGAAGCCCTGATTTTTTTGTTTGGTTGGTTGGTTGGTTTTTTGTTTGTTTGTTTTTCTTTAATAGCGTTAGAAACAAATTTCTGAGTGCTCGGTATGCACTATGGTTTGAACATATGTGTTTCTCCAAAATTCACATGTTGGAACTTAAACCACGATATGATAGTATTAAGAGGTGGAGCCTTTAAGAGGTGTTTTAAATTACAGGATTGTAGCAATTATGTATGGGATTAGTGACCTTTTAAAAGAAGTGTGAGGGAGCAGTTTTCTCCTTTTAACTTTCCATCCCTTCGGCTGTGGCAGGGCACAGCAACAAGGCGCCATCTTGGAAGCAGAGACCAGGCCCTCACCAGTGTCTCACCCGTGTCTCACCCAACCTGCCAGTGTCTTAATCTTGGACCTCTCAGCCTCCAAAGCTGTGAGTGTGATAATATTGTGAAATATATTTGGTCTTCAACACCCTTTCCTTGCATATAGCTCCTAAAATCCTTAGAAACTTCAGAGTCTTAAGTGTCTTTTGTATACTAATGAGTTGCTGATGGTTGGATGCCCCTAGATAGCTTCAGGATGGGGGTTGGTCACCTGAAAGATCAAGGTGTGATTAAAGAGTTACACTTTCAGCTTCACCACCCACCTCCAGGAAAGGGAGAGGGGCTAAAGGTTACATTGATCACTGATGGCCAATGATGTAATTGATCATGCCTACTTAACAAAGCCTCCATAAAACCCAAAAGAACGAAATTCTGGATGGCTGAACATGTGAAAATTCCTGAAGAGTGTCCTGCCTGGTAGACCATGTTGTCCTACTTGAGAGAGCAAAGGATACAGATGAAGAGTCACATAGGGTAAAATATACAGCGGTGGTTGAGCACCCCGTCTCTACACTTCACCTTATGTGTCTCTTCATCTGTATCCTTTGTAATATACTTTATAATAAACCAATAATCGCAAGTAAGTTTTCCTGGGTTCTGTGAGCTGCTTTAGCAAATTAATCAAACTAAAGAGGGGTTTGTGGGAACCCCAACTTTAAGATGGTTGGTTAAAAGTTCCAGAGGACGGGACTTAAACTGTTGTCTGAAGTCGGGGGAGTTTGTGGTACTGAGCCCCCAATCTGTGGAATCTGAGGTTCTCTCCAGGTAGATAACATCCAACTGAATTAGAGGACCGCCACACATTCAGTCACAGAAGTCTTTTTTATTGATTGTTGTGGTGGTGTGAGAGCCAAGAAAAAATGATTTGAGTTTTTTCCCTATGCGGTAAAAAATAAATTTCTACTCTTTATAAATTACCAAGTTTCAGGTATTTTGTTAAGCAGCAAAATTGACTCAGACAGTATGGTTGGTACTTGGGTGTCATTGCTTCTAGGTCCCCTCAGCTGAAGGATCAAGGGAATATATGTGTGTATACTAACATATGTATTCACATATACATATCTGTATGTGCCATCATCTATATCTATAACTATATCTATACCTATATATATATAGGTGTCTATATTAAGCTTCTAATGTGACTATATCCCTTTTTGTTTAGTGCAGATATCTTAGAATATTCTCATCACTTCTTGGCATTTTGGCTAAGATCAAGTGTAACAGAATATTCTCCATTCTCCTCTCCTTGTGACATTGCTAACATTCGTTTCATTTATCAATATGCTACTATTACCCAATACATTGTAACTATTATTGCTTTAAACAAATAATTATACTTTGAAATAAATTAAACATAGTAAAACACATGTTTTATATTTACGTATTTCTTTGATACTCTCTCTTTCTTTATGAAGATCCATGTTGATGACCTATACTATTTTTCTTCATCCTGACAAACATATTTTAAGCTTTCATGCATGATAGAACTGCTGATAATGAATTCCTTCTCTTTGTCTGATAAAGTTTTTACTTCTTCATTTTTAAGGAATAATTTTATTGCATAAACAATTCTAGATTTTTTTCTCTCAAGCCTTGAAATATTTCTCTCCAATCTCTGCTTCCTTGCAGTTGCTATAGTTTCTGATGAGAAGGTTACTGTAATCCATATACTTGTTTCTCTAAAAGTACATTGTTTCTCGCTGGTGTTTTCAAAGATAATTTTTGTCTGTGGTTTACTGTACTTTGTATACTATATGCTGTGTTGTGCTCATTGTTGGTATTTATCGTGCTTGATTTTTCTGAACTTCCTGTATCTGTGGTTTGGTGTCTTTCATTCATATGGAAAAGTTTTGGCCATTATTACATAAAATATTAATTCTGGTTTGTTATCTCTTCTTTTGGTGTTCCAATTATGTATATGTCACACCTTTTGAAATTGCCTCACTGCTTTTAGTGCTTTGCCCTGTTTTT
>NW_012109808.1:5133106-5250515 GCF_000951045.1 Mandrillus leucophaeus | reverse complement strand
GAGTGTCCTGCCTGGTAGACCATGTTGTCCTACTTGAGAGAGCAAAGGATACAGATGAAGAGTCACATAGGGTAAAATATACAGCGGTGGTTGAGCACCCCGTCTCTACACTTCACCTTATGTGTCTCTTCATCTGTATCCTTTGTAATATACTTTATAATAAACCAATAATCGCAAGTAAGTTTTCCTGGGTTCTGTGAGCTGCTTTAGCAAATTAATCAAACTAAAGAGGGGTTTGTGGGAACCCCAACTTTAAGATGGTTGGTTAAAAGTTCCAGAGGACGGGACTTAAACTGTTGTCTGAAGTCGGGGGAGTTTGTGGTACTGAGCCCCCAATCTGTGGAATCTGAGGTTCTCTCCAGGTAGATAACATCCAACTGAATTAGAGGACCGCCACACATTC
The DNA here is from genome assembly GCF_000951045.1 of Mandrillus leucophaeus. Taxonomy (NCBI): domain Eukaryota; kingdom Metazoa; phylum Chordata; class Mammalia; order Primates; family Cercopithecidae; genus Mandrillus; species Mandrillus leucophaeus. The sequence continues at coordinate 5,250,112 of NW_012109808.1, read as the reverse complement.
AGTCACAGAAGTCTTTTTTATTGATTGTTGTGGTGGTGTGAGAGCCAAGAAAAAATGATTTGAGTTTTTTCCCTATGCGGTAAAAAATAAATTTCTACTCTTTATAAATTACCAAGTTTCAGGTATTTTGTTAAGCAGCAAAATTGACTCAGACAGTATGGTTGGTACTTGGGTGTCATTGCTTCTAGGTCCCCTCAGCTGAAGGATCAAGGGAATATATGTGTGTATACTAACATATGTATTCACATATACATATCTGTATGTGCCATCATCTATATCTATAACTATATCTATACCTATATATATATAGGTGTCTATATTAAGCTTCTAATGTGACTATATCCCTTTTTGTTTAGTGCAGATATCTTAGAATATTCTCATCACTTCTTGGCATTTTGGCTAAGATCAAGTGTAACAGAATATTCTCCATTCTCCTCTCCTTGTGACATTGCTAACATTCGTTTCATTTATCAATATGCTACTATTACCCAATACATTGTAACTATTATTGCTTTAAACAAATAATTATACTTTGAAATAAATTAAACATAGTAAAACACATGTTTTATATTTACGTATTTCTTTGATACTCTCTCTTTCTTTATGAAGATCCATGTTGATGACCTATACTATTTTTCTTCATCCTGACAAACATATTTTAAGCTTTCATGCATGATAGAACTGCTGATAATGAATTCCTTCTCTTTGTCTGATAAAGTTTTTACTTCTTCATTTTTAAGGAATAATTTTATTGCATAAACAATTCTAGATTTTTTTCTCTCAAGCCTTGAAATATTTCTCTCCAATCTCTGCTTCCTTGCAGTTGCTATAGTTTCTGATGAGAAGGTTACTGTAATCCATATACTTGTTTCTCTAAAAGTACATTGTTTCTCGCTGGTGTTTTCAAAGATAATTTTTGTCTGTGGTTTACTGTACTTTGTATACTATATGCTGTGTTGTGCTCATTGTTGGTATTTATCGTGCTTGATTTTTCTGAACTTCCTGTATCTGTGGTTTGGTGTCTTTCATTCATATGGAAAAGTTTTGGCCATTATTACATAAAATATTAATTCTGGTTTGTTATCTCTTCTTTTGGTGTTCCAATTATGTATATGTCACACCTTTTGAAATTGCCTCACTGCTTTTAGTGCTTTGCCCTGTTTTTGTTTTTTTTGTGTATTTGTGTGTGTGTGTGTGTGTGTTGTTGGTGTTGTTGTTGTTTCTCTCTCTCTCTTTGCACTTGTGCTTTGGAAGTCTCTATTGCATTACTTTCAAGCTACTATAGATGTGTTGAGTCTAACAATGATACCATGCAAGCCTTTTTTTGTTTGTTTCTGATACAGCACTTTTTATTTTTGGAATTTCTTTTCAATCGTTTCTTAGAGTTTTCATCTGTCCGTTTACAATACCGTTTTCCCAGGTCTGGCAATGTCTTTTCTCTGGAGAGTAGACTTTTGTTACAGAGCAGATTCTAGGTATATTTCACAATACTTACTCTAACAATCTCCATCTCCCCCAGCCAGAACCAGGGGAGACTTTTCTTGTTTTGTTCATCATGAGAACCTAGGGAGTTTCTAACGTAAAATCCACCAAAATGTGCCACCCTGTTTGAAGACTGCAGTTCCTAAGACTTTCTCACTCTCACATCAGTTTGTTTTCTGCCTCCAGCACCTCACCAAAACTATAATTTAGTTGTTCCTACCAGGTTGTGACTCCACTGGCTTCTGCTCCAGGTAAGCAAATCTTCCCTGTGTCTCCCTCTGGATGTATTTGTCTTTTCAGATTTCAGGGCAATGATTTTTCCTGTGACCTCAGTTCTCTAGTGAGTCCATGAATAGTTATGGTTATTTTCAGTTTGTACATGTTTCTTCTTGTAAAAACAGGCATCACAATTCTCAAGCTCTTTAAAATTCAGAGCGGAAGCAGAAGTCATACTTAAGTTTTTAGCACACTTTAGAATACTTTTCTGTCACTTCCTACAGTTAAATAGAGTGTATATTTTCCCCAAAATGAAAATAATCTTAGCATTTTTTCTAGTTTTAAAATTATTTCTTCTCAGATTCGTGATACTGAAGCTGGACACCGTAAACATTTCTTCTTTGCTAGCTGGCAAAATTTTAGGCTGCTCAGTAGAGGACACTGAAGGAGTTTATCTTACTGTTTTGAGTGTGCTTCTTCTGACTTCTATGCCATGAAGGCCAATCAGTGCTTCTTGACCAATGGTGGACATGAAGCCCAGTGACCCACATCGTCCAACAAATATTGCAAACACCCAGCAGGCATCTTTCTACCAAGTATCACCAGCCAGTCTTGCCAGCCTCCAAGAGATTATTTATTCAATGATTTGTGGCAACACCCCAGCATATAGTTTCATAATCAGCAGCTCCTATCTGTTGCACCTCAGCAAACTTCGTTTCCTGAGCACAGTCACACCCTCGCCTAGTTGGTAGAACATTCAGCCTTGGGAAATGCTTCTTCAAAGATTTTTCTTCCCTTCAGTAATTCCCTTTGGCCCTAGGAATGGTGGCTGTTTCCCACATTTGCTATTCCTGTACTCTCTATCTTTTTTAAATTGCACTTGGGGCTTAATCTCTTTTTAATACTTAACATGTCTTCAATGAAAGTGCCACTACTCCAATTACTGGTGTGGTTTTTATCAACTGACCCAGTACTTAGTGATTCAGTACCTTTTCACCATTGCATAATTAACATATTGAAGTCATATGATGTTTTGGATAATAATAATGATCTTATACCAACAGCTATTAACATTTATAAGTTTTTTGAATAAATATTATTCTTTAAACAATTTTCATTATAATTTCCAGAAGTCGCCTTCCTATTTTTCTTTTTCCTGATTTCTAGACTTCTTTGTGGATTTCTTGAAGAAAAACTAGGATTTCTCAAGTTGATTTCTCTGGGGCATGTTCTGAGTTGTGGGTATAAAATTTTCATTTATTTGTACATGCAATTACAGTTCTTTTCAGAAAACTATCAAAATTGCTATGCGTATTTATCTAATACATTCTTTTCTACCGTATTATTAGAATTTGGGGATGTAGGAAAGATTCACTTGTGAGCTTATGCCTAAGTTTCTGCTCTACTTATAAAGCTCTAGTACTTTTTAAAAAACTGTATCACACAGATTTTTGCAAACACATGCCAATGAATAGAATCTGCTCTGCCTCCATACACATGATAACACACAACTTATTCTCCATTTGAAACTAGGGAGGTGGCAGAATTGTTCGAAGAGGAATTCTGTTAAAAAACGGGTGATTAATACATAAAAATAACCTTTAAAATATTAATTTATTCTGCATATGTTACTAATTCAGATACATTTAATACCTACATTGAAGCATGTAATATATGTTAGTTACATTTGTATAGCAGCAGGCAGGGCAGAAACTGCTGGTGATCATCCAATATCCATTCTTCCACTTTTCCCTTTGGTAATAAAATGCCCACATTTTTACTAAGTCTATGGTCGTTCAGACAAAACTATTTTCATTCTTTCCTTTCAGGTAATGAGCTACGTGACTAATTTCTGGCCAATGGGATGTGAAGAGAAGGAATGTTTACAAATATTGGATAATGTTCTTAATGGGAAAAGAAGTGATTTTCATTTCTTATCCCCTCCCAACTGTATGGAATATAGATTTGATGGCAGAACCTGGATTTATACTATTAATAGAGGACATCTGTTAAGTATGGCAAAAAGACAAGCTAGACTCTGGGACCTAGCTTCAGGTCTGGAGGCTTAAGCCTCCTGTTTACAAGGAGATGACAGAAAAAAGAAATAGTCTCTCTAATGTAGCCCACTGTTATTTTTGCCATGATTTTAGCAATTGAACCTGTATCTGAAATAATAGAGAAAGCACATTTAAATACAATTTTTATTTTTATTTATTTATTTTTTTTGAGATGTAGTTTCACTCTTGTTGCCCAGACTGGAGTGCAATGGTGCCATCTCGGCTTACCGCAATCTCCGTCTCCTGGGTTCAAGTCATTCTCCTGCCTCAGCCTCCTGAGTAGCTGGGATTACAGGCATGCGTCACCATGCCTGGCTAATTTTGTACTTTTAGTAGAGACAGGGTTTCTCCATGTTGGTCAGGCTGGTCTCGAACTCTTGACCTCAGGTGATCAGCCCACCTCAGCCTCCCAAAGTGCTGGGATTACAGGCATGAGCCACCGTGCTTGGCTTAAATATAATTTAATACATGTTAAAATATATGGGCATTTTAAGAAAGCCATCATTCTCAGCAAACTAACACAGGAACAGAAAAGCAAAGACTGCATGTTCTCACTCATAAGAAGGAGATGAACAATAAGAACACATGGACACAGGGAACATCACAAACTGGGGCCTGTTGACTGGTGGAGGAAAGGGGAGGGAGAGCATTAGGACAAATACCTAATGCATGCGGGGCTTAAAACCTAGGTGAAAAGTTGATAGGTGCAGCAAATCACCACAGCACATATATGCCTATGTAACAAATCTGCACATATTTTGCACATATATCCCAGAACTTAAAGTAAAATAAAAATTAAAAAACTTAAAAAATATATGGACATTTAAATAATTGAAATATACTCTGCAAAATACTTTATATGTTAAATTGGCATAATTTATTAGCATAATAAAAATTATTCTTTACATTTGAAATATATTTATACTAGATGCAGTGATGCATATAATAATATGCTGTTTCTTTACTTTCCTAAAGTGTCATGATCCCCCTCTGAGACTGCAGCTTCTGGGTGTTATGAAACAAAAGGAATAATAACAATAGCAGCAAAGTTAGCTTAATCTGAATAAAACATATTTAATATGCAATACTCTATATTTAAGTTGATTTCTGTCTGCCTATAAGTTTAGTCTTGTGGGTTTTCTCATAGCTCTACTATCGGATGATAATAGACGTATGGGGACAGTACCTTGTATGACCTCCTGGCTTTGACTGGGGTGAAGAGGACACCTGTGATCATCCTTATCTCAGCATGTGTGCTGATGATTTCTGTGCATGTAGAAATGGTCACTTCCTGTCACTGGGCATCCTAATGTTTTCTGTTGTTGATATCTCTGATTAATTAATTTATAATATTTCCTAGCTCTGTCAGAATCCAGTGGCCCTTTCCTGCTAGTCGGGCCTCCATCGGTCGTCCCTGGTGTTACCAATTCTTCTGATTATCATACATATCCTTTATTCTTGTTCCCGTCCACTATCCTACAGTATGTGCAGTGGTAGCAGTGTAAAGGCATTGCACTCCTGATAGAAGCCTCCATGTTGGGCCTCTCCCCACTTCATACAAAAAATGATTAAAGCTTGAAAGTGAAAATTAGATTTTTCTCTACCTGACAATGTTGCTTTGTTTTCCTTACTCTTCTATTACCTTTTATTTGACCTCAGGGAAATCCAATATTAGTTTTTCCCAAAATATAACCAAAATTAAAAAAAAAAAATTCCAGTCCTCAGAGATTTCCTCAACCTTAATAACCTTCTCCATGATTTGAGAAGTTAAACCTCCAGGTTGAAGGTAAGTTTTGACTATCTGTATCTTCTAACTCACCTGTTTTCTTTCCTCCATTTTCTTCTTTCATTCTCTTTCTTTTCCCCACCATTTCTCAGGTTTGCAAATGTTGAGGTTTTTTTTTGATTTTTTTTTTGTTTTTTTTAAATTTCAGTCTTCTAACTAGCAAAGTAGTTGCCATATTTTTTCAAAGGACAACCTTTGCTTTGAAATGTTTAATATAAGTTAAAGACACATGGTTAATCCTTTTTATTTCTTTGATAATACCTAGATTTTGAGTCCATTGTCTTATTTCTGTTTTTCTTAAGCTAAATGGATTAGCATTGTTCTTTTTCATCTTATTTCTAACAACCTTAATTACTATCTCTCTGAAGGAATGTTGCTATTTCAATGCTATATCCCCATTACACTTGCATATGAAGGTAATCTCTATACATATACTAGATACCAGAGTTCAACATTTGAGCTGGCTACTAAGCACCATAAGTTATTTTGTCAAAATAAAAAAAGATTTAGAGATAGAATAGAAACATTAAACATCATAGATGGAAAATTTTTAGTTAGGATATATCTAAACCTTCCCGTTACCATGAATTCTTTTTATTTTTTCATTTGGAGTTTCGTTCTGTCACCCAGACTGGAGTGCATTTGCATAATCTGGGCTCACTGCAATCTCCACCTCCCAGGTTCACGCCATTCTCCTGCCTCAGCCTCCCAAGTAGCTGGGACTACAGGTGCCCACCATCATGTCTGGTTAATTTTTTGTATTTTTAGTAGAGACGGAATTTCACTGTGTTATCCAGGATGGGCTAGATCACCTGACCTCGTGATCTGCCCGCCTCAGCCTCCCAAAGTGCTGAGATTACATGTGTGAGCCACTGCGCCCGTGCTCGTGAATTCTTTTATTCCTAGACTGGCTCTTCCAATATTTAATAACAAGTACTTACAAAAGGTCAAAGAAATTATTTTCTTGAGATTTCAGGTTGCAGTAATATTGATAATTATTAAATGAACAGGTAAACTATTAATCTCTGGAGACTTCCTTGTTAGAGAATAAACTGTGAGTGCTGATGATTTTATTTGTTCTATGTATTGTACTTATGTACTTGGTTAAATGTCTTTTTCTTCCATTAGTTGCCAGGATGGGTCCCCACTGCCCTGTAAAATATAATCTTAGATTTCAGATTGTCTCTATGTGAAAATCAAATGATTTGTAGACATCAATAATGTACTGCAATTGAAGCATTACCTTAAAACTTATTAGTTGTATATAAAAATATGAAATAAAATGATTTCAGCAAACTAATTTATAAAAATTATTTAGTGAGATTTGTGAGTTTAGGTTTTTCTAATATACAGTATCTGTTTCTCGCCACACAATGAAAAGATATGGAATAATTTTCTGAGTAATTGTAACTATAAGATTACATTTTTTATTAGAGGTAATTATGACAATGGGAGCCTCAGATCATAAAATTGCTTTAAAGAAAACATATTGTTTCTACAAATTTTATCTAAAACATATTTGGAGCTTAGAACATTAGCTTTCCACAATAGGCATCGATAATTTTACAGATGTAGACCTCTAAGTTAAGAAAATTCAGGAAAGAATAAAGATAAGCTCAAAAAGGAGAAAGTTGAAGATTAAAATTTCATAGTAGTTGCAATAGTAAGAAACCATTTATGATGATTTTTCCAAGCTAGAACTGGTCTGCACTGAACGTTGCAGAGATCCATCAAACATCGGAAATTATGAAGTAGCCGTATATCTTCTCTGAAATTTTACTGATTCAAAGACTGGGGAAGGATAATTTTTTTTTAATTTTAAACATGTATGAATATGCTATGATGTAAAATGAAAAGTTAATATACATTAAATCTTTAAAGGAAGACTTCAAGCACACTAGAGTTGTATGATCCTGTCTATATCTCATAAATGCTTCTGTGCTATAAATTTCATTTTTTTTCTCTCTGCCAGTAATTCTTTATTGGAAAAGATTCAAAGATAAGGCTTCAAGATTGGAATTAAAATCACAATTATCTGAAACAGGAAAAAAAAAAGTGTTCCGTTCATTTTAGCAAGATAAAGATAAAAGCTCTTAGCCTAGTTTCGGAACTAACATTGCTATAGGTCTGTTAGATCAACAGTCAAGCAAGACCTGGGTGAGGGTGAATTGGGATCCACAATAAAAACTGGAACCCATAAATAAAAACAGGGGCCGGGTGCGATGGCTCACACCTGTAATCCCAGCACTTTGGGAGAACAAGGCCGGCGGATCACGAGGTCAGGAGATCGAGACCATCCTGACTAACACGGTGAAACCCCGTCTCTATTTAAAATACAAAAAGTTAGCCAGGTGTGGTGGCGGGTGTCTGTAGTCCCAGGTACTCGTGAAGCTGAGGCAGGAGAATTGCTTGAACCCGGGAGCAGAGGTTGCAGTGAGCGGAGATCATGCACTGCATTCCAGCCTGGGTGACAGAGCGAGACTCTGTCTCAAAAAATAAATAAATAAATAAATAATAAATACACACATACATACATACATACATACATACATACATACATAAAATAAAAACAGGGACCTGTGCCTGTCTTGCTACATTCAAACTTGATGTGGACAACATCCAAGAAAGGGTGATGCTTTCTGTCACAGACTGGCACAAGTTTATGTCAACATTCTTGTCCCAGACAAAGGTTTGACAGAAACTAGGAAGTGTTTAATTTTAGAGAAAAGCATTTTATTCAGAAGATTCTCAAGTCAAGAAATAACAGGCTTATAGTTAGGGTAGGAATGCTTGTGTTGCCTGGGATCCAGAATGGGAGTTTCATCACTGAAAGAAAGTAGGTTACAAAAACCGCAGGTGGGTTTGAGGGGATTCTGGAAAAATGGCAATTGCTTGGTCTAGCTCATTGGAACTATAGGCACTCCCTTGTGATTAAAGACTAAGTTGAAATGTTTGCTTCAGGAAGGATTTCATAAATAGGTGGTTACTGGAGGTACTCAAATGTAGTTATTTCAGGGAATAAAGAGCTGGGGGGAGGAAGAGAAAAACTAATAATTCCTGAAAACCAAATAGAAAATAACAAAGGAATGAAGGAATGAAAGGAAGGAAGAAAAGGAAAAAGGAAGGGACAGATTTCTATCAAAACTTCATCATACAAACACCTTTTATAAGTTATTTCATCCTTTCAACAAATTTACGAAACAGTATTTATTATTTTACAAGCGAATAACTAGAAATGCAGAGAATTAAGTAATTGGCTTCCTAAGATATAGCAAATGTGAGAGTAGAAACTCAACTTCAGATTTATCTCCTTTTATTATTAATGTTCACCCTATAATCTTGTCTCATGAATCCAAGTAGATCATTACAAGATGATCCCTCTTGATTGCTTTTAACTATGGCAGTTTTTCTAAAACTACTGTGGTTGGCTTTAAAATTCTCTTTAGGTTTAAAGTTGCAGATGGAGAAAAGCTAAGGGTTACCTTTGAACTTATATCATTGTAATATTACTCATTTGTAAAATAATATAAAATACGAATTTTCATACTTATGTTTAAACTATTTCAAACCAAAAGTACCTGGGACAGTTCTCAATCAATTTAGCAAGTTTATTTTGCCAAGGTTGAGAATGTACTCATTGGCTGGACGCGGTGACTCATTCCTGTAATCCCAGCACTTTGGGAGGCCGAGATGGGCAGATCACGAGGTCAGGAGATCGAGACCATCCTGACTAACACAGTGAAACCCCGTCTCTACTGAAAATACAAAAACATTAGCTGGGTGTGGTTTTGGGTTCCTGTAGCCCCAGCTACTCTGGAGGCTAAGGCAGGAGAATGACGTGAACTCGGGAGGTAGAGCTTGCAGTGAGCTGAGATCGTGCCACTGCACTCCAAGCTGGCTGACAGAGCAAGACCCTGTCTTGGAAAAAAAAAAAAATGCACTCATGACAGTCTCAGGAGATCCTGATGACATGTGCCCAAGGTGGTTGGGGCATAGCTTGGTTTTACACATTTTTGGGAGACATGAGACATCAATCAATACATGTAGATTGCTGCCATCCGGAAAGGCAGGACAATGCAAAGTGGGGGCTTCCAGGTCGTAGGAAGATTTAAAGATTTTCTGATTGGAAATTGGTTGAAAGAGTTATTGTCAATAGAAAGAGATGTCTGGGTTAGGATAAGGGGTTGTGGCGACCAAAGTTTTATCATGCAGATGAAGCCTCCATGTAGCAGGTTTCAGAGAGAATAGATTGTACATGTTTCCTATCAGACCAAAAGAACCTGTTCTATCAGTAATTTCAAGAGGGAGGAGGGTATAATGAGGCATACCCATCTCCTCCTTCACATGATGGCCTGAATTAGTTTTTCATGTCAACTTTGGAATAGCCTTGTCAAGAGGAGGAGTCCATACAGATGATTGGGGGCTTAAAATTTTGTTTTTGGTTTATGCTACATAAGTTATTTTTACTATGGCCTATTAGTGGAACTAGTCTAGCAATTTGTTCTTCCCTTTCTGGTTTCAAACAATTTGTTATGTTTGTTTTTCTAGTAATTGATAGCATTTCAGGGAGACCCCACTTTTGTCACTTGTGAATATTAGAATTGTATTAATTTGTAGTCATACAACATTCATTTCATCTACACTTGTACATCCCATTCAATTAAAAATCTCAGTATTTCACTCATTTAAGCTTCACCTTGTAACAGCATCTCAGAGGCCCACACTGGAGACATGTGTGAGGGGTTAGGTCTCCGGGTCTCTCTTTCCTTCTTCTTGCTCCAGCCACCACTGCCTGCTCCCCCTCCATCTCCCTGCCCCCAGCAGGCTCTGTTTGCTTTTGCCACAATTGTGAGAAAAGTTTAAAAGGCTAAATAAATAAATGAAAAGGACCTTCAGTAGGTACTGCAATATATTGATTACATGTAATGTTTCATGGCAGTTGTGAAAATAATGGGAAATAATGGGAATATAATTTTCTTACAGGAGTCAGGGACATTTTCAATATCTTCACATTCCAGGGAGCACTTGCAAACTGGGGAACTTTGCATGTCAACACTGGGCAAGCACACAGCTGAAGAGAGCCTTTCTGGTGGGCCCTTCTGGCAAGCAGCCACTCTCTATTCAACCAGTTTCATCAAAACCCTCACTTGGTTTGGGAAGGGAGGGAAAAGCTATCCACTCCCTGTCTTATCAACACTCACTCAACACTCTTCCAAATGAGCTTCATTTGCCCTGATACATATCTAACCTGAAAATACAGATGGCAAGTGGGTGTTAAACAAATGGTGTCAGAAATGGTTTTGCTCTTTTTTAGTGGGTCCCAGAGATGGGTCTAGGCACTCTCTTTAAAATGTGCTGGTACCTTAAAGCAACTGGTTTCAGCTTTGGACATTAGCCAAAATGCTAAGACAACAGAAAATCCCGTTTAACATCCTGATACCTAAGTACTTACCTTTGAGAATATTCAGAGATACTAGGCCATAAGAATATATTGCGTTAGAGAGACATGATTCTCCCTGTTGGCTAATCACATGTAGATAAAGTAGCTCACCTGACATAAAACAGACTCGCTTTTTTTTGTTTTTCAAAGTAAACAAGTAAGCAGTATGGTAGTCAATTATTCTGGTAAGCAGGAATTAGACCAAAACTATAGTGTGCGTGCGCGTGTTGTTGTACCTCAAAAACGATTTATAGTACTACTTTCTAAATGGTTTGCAAAGCATTTCCAGGTTGTTTTTGGAAATCTACAGTTTGTTATAAAAATACTGGCAGAATTTTAATTATAATAGTGCTACTGGGCACCATTAACCTCTTGCAGATTCCATTCATGCTAAAAAAGAAAAAAAAAAAAGGTAACCGCCAGGCATCAGTTTTTTAAATAAAGACAGGTGTTGCCAAGTCTCTGTTGGTTTGCCATCAACAAAAGAATCATTCTTTTGAAGCAGCCATAAAGAAAGGGAAAGAAGTGGAAGATCAGCCAGGTCAATTGCTGAATGTTGTTCAAAAACAAAGGTGGCTTGTCCCAGGCTGCAAGCAGAAAGGCACCATTGACAGCCCAGGGTGGTAGCAGCACTTACTGTTGGTTCTTAACAAGGAGTTTTGCATGTGATTTTTATACTTTTGGCTAAGAAAGGAGGGGGTCTGGTTTTAAGAAGTATGCATACTTATGTACACATGCATGTACTCTCTCCCCTCTCCTTCCTTCTCCAAAGGTGTTGGGTAAATGTATTTTGCTGAATTTAAGATGCCATCAGACACTAGAGTTTAAAATGTTGGACCTGGTCACAAGCTAAAGTGAATTGAGATTTTCATTTCTTCCCTTCTGGAAATCCTCATTTTAAGGATCAATGAAATAATGTCTGTTCTGCTTTCTAGATGCAGTACATATCCAGTTTTAAAAATCATTAGACCTCAGATTAGCCCTAAATTTGAAATCACCTTTGCAAAAAATATGTAACATTGAGAAAATGACAAAGGTGAAAAGAGATCTGACCAAACCTACTCCATCTTGCTTCTAACCTCTAAGCTTCCCTTGTTCAAACTAACTTTGGAAGCAATTTATAGTGTAACTTTGAAACAAAGGTGATAACAGCTATTTCCCAAAACTAACCTCCTTCTTTCTTGGGGACCAGACTACTGCCTCTGTAAGACTAACAAAGTAGCCAAAAGATTAGAAATTATGGTTTAGGAGTCATGTAACCAGAGGCCTCAAGATTCCAAACCTCCCCAGTTACTCCTAGGGATAGCATCACTATTGTAAAACTTAAGATTGGTGCTCAAGATGTTTTTCAAACCCCGCATTCTGATTCACTAGGTGGTGCCACCGAGACAGCTAACCTGGCTCAACCAATTCTATGATCCATCTAGGAACAGAAGACAAGAAGAAGCACCCAATCACATCCTTGTGATTTCATATCACCCCACCAATCAGCAGTCCTCACTCCCTGGACCTGTGCCCACCAAATTATCCTTACAAATCCCCTGTGTCCAAAGTTTTTGGGAGACAGATTTGAATAATGAAACTCCGGTCTCTCGTATAGGTGGCTCGGTGTAAATTATACTTTCTCTATTATAATTCCCCTGTCTTGGTAAATCAGCTCTACTGGGGCAGCAGGCAACATTAACCCATTACAAGTTTACCTACGACCCAAATGCTTGTCATATTTCTGATTTGATAACCTTTTACATGGGAGGAATAAAACATTTACAAGAACAAGAAATTTGCACCAAATGAAAATGTGGCTGTCAATTATTTGACCTTTTTTAAGTCACTCCCATGAGAGTAAATTGTGGCACCCCAAAGCGGAGGGTAAGGCTAAGTGGTAAATGATGCTACAGGTTAGTTGTTTTCTATGAATCCCTTTTATGATGCCTTTCTTGAACTCTAACCACTACCCTAATGAGATTATCAGGCATGACAGTCAGTTCTAGCCACTAGAGAGGGAGAGACGCCACACACACACACACACACACACACACACACACACACACACAGAGTACTCTGCAAAATATGTGGCATGCTTATTCTCTTTTACTTTCCCTCCAATGTCTCCTTCCCTCTGGGAATCAAGTTGTGCAACTCAGGCTCTTTGTGTAAGCGTTCCACCAAGCATGACAAGGCCATGAGTGAAATCATAGGATGTCTCTTGAAGAGGGACATAGCCTCTGCCTGTTGCACACATTGTCTGATTATTTACTTCTTGATCAACTGGAAGAAAAAGGTGAGAGGTAAGAAGAGTTTTGAACAAAATAAACAATATTGAATCCTAGTTATTTAGTATCATATGCTTTAACATGCTAACTTTAGCAAAAGTTTTGTTTTACGATTTGTAGCTAATTATACCAAACTGTGGTCCTAAATTGGTACCGTAAGGAAAAATGTATGAGATGAACTTAATCTGGAATACATTCTTAAGTTCAGGACCATCAGATAGTGGAAATGCCTGCCAAATCAAAGCACTCAAAAGGAAAAATTTCTGATAAAGGTAGAGACAGCGAAATCCACCCTATCCTTGATACAGGAAGTCAGCCTAGATTAAATATAGTACTTCTAAGCTGATCCTCCTTGGTTGCACCACCAACCAGCCTCTCTCTGTGCTTAGCTTTTAAGACTAGAGTCTGGTGCTTGGGGTGTATGTGTGTGTGTTGGGGGTGGGGTATTTATGGAGGAAACTGTCTGCAAATCAGAAAGTTTCTCCTGTTTCAAATACTTGCCTTTTGAACCCAATCAAACTGTCAGCTGGTTGGTGTTGGTTTGGTGCATCTCTCAGACATTTTCTTTCCAGTATACCAAGAGGCTCACAGACCACAAACACGAGCCTCCAGACCTGAGCCATTAGGCCTCTTTTGATTGGCAGCTTATGGACCCAATCACTGTTCTAAATTAATGTTTCTGTATTACTATAAATTGCAAATGAATGATGGCATGAGATTTTCTTTTGTACCATTAGTTGGACTAAGAATAGAGAAGACATTACTATTTATACATTAAAATAGTCTTAATTATATCTAGGAACATGCTCAAGCCTCTTTTGTTTTTCATCCTGCTGTATTCATTTAAAAGATTAGGTAGGATTTGGTTAAATATTAAGTTTATTTTTTTCTACAATGATGATAAAATAACAATCCTTTAATTTTACATCCTGCTGAATACACTCCTGGAAATGTGTGTGTATGCATCTATATCTGCTAACATCCCCCACAGTCTCTTGAATATTGAATATATCTTCTGCAAAATCTCTTCCCTTCTATCTTCTCCCTATTAACTTGCCATGTACTATATGGAAGCAGAAAAATAGTATCCCTTTTGGCCATCTCAAGAACGTTCAAGGCTAGAGCTCTTATCTTCTGAGTAGAACTATTAAATTAGAAAATAAATCAACTAAAAAATGGTGGAAAACAGCTGGGCGAAGTGGTTCGTGCTTGTAATCCCAGCACTTTGGTAGGCCGAGATGGGCAGGTCATCAGAGGTCAGAAGTCCGAGACCAACTTGGCCAACTGAAACCCGTCTATACTAAAAATACAAAAGGTAGCTTGGCCTGGTGGCACACGCTGCCTATAATTCCAGCTACTTGGGAGGCTGAGGCAGGAGAATCACTGGAACCCTGGAGGTGGAGGTTACAGTGAGCCGAGGTCGTACCACTGCACTCCAGCCTGGGCGACAGAGCGAGACTCTATCAAAAAAAAAAAAAAAAAAAAGGGGAAAAAAAAAAAAAAAAAAAAAGTGGAAAACAAAAGAAGAAAGAAAAATAAAGAAATACAAAAGAATAATAAAACTTTGTTTTGGTAAAACACCATATTGATCACTCTTTTTTAAAACTGATTTTCAACGTAAAATAACTTTTAAATATATAATTCACATGTATAACACATTTGTCAAGAACAGAGAGCTCAGTAGGAGATGGAAAGGTATGGAATCCTCATTTATTAGTGTCTGGCAAGGTGCTAATTTTTTCACGTACTTTCTTTCCTTGCTATAAACTGGCATATTGTGGGACATGCCCTTCTGTGAGCCTACATGTTACTATCAGGAGTAACAATTGCCAAGAGACTATATTGTTAATTGACTTTTCCAGTTAAGTTAGAAATAATCAAAAAACACCTGCTACCAAACATATTGTCTAAATGTATAAGGTGTTTCTTGTCCTGTGACAGTCCATTCTAGTGAGCATAGCAGTCTGTCTCTATTATGACCATGTCTCTGGAAGTGCCACAGTCTCATTCTAAAGATCATTCTTACATGCCCTGCCTGTGCCACAGGTGTAATAGGTGTAGATAGTTCATTGAGTGTACTTGACTCAAGAACTTTAGGCAATTTATCTAAGGTCATACAGACAGTAAGAGACAGATTTTCAAAAGAACCAAGATCTTCAAGGCTCCAGTCCAGGTAGTAAGCCTTTGTCTCAAAAAGGATGATCAGCTCTGTGAAATGTTCTAGAAATAATTTCCAGAAGGAAAAAATATAAATATGTCTGAAAATCCCCAGAATCTTTGCACACCTAATAGGAGATCATCTTTTCCCTTCTATCTTCTTCCTATTAGCTTACGATGTGCTGTGTGGAGGCTATATTTAAAGTACTCCCCTCATCCTGTGGGGATCCTCTGTCTTTCTAAGAGTCTCAGTACAATGCCACTGCGGATGGTGTCCAAGTTATCATGATTTGACAACAATTTTTCAACTTTGTGATGGTGCAAAAGTGATACACATTAAGTAGAAACTATACTTTGGGTACCCATACAACCATTCTGTTTTCTAATTTCACTACAGTGTTCAATAAATTGCATTGCTACTCAACACTTCATTATAAAATAGGCTTTGTATTACATGATTTTGCCCGACGAGGCTAAGCTATTCTGTTCAGTATGTTAGGTATATTAAATACATTTGGCTTACTATATTTTCAACTTATGACGGGTTTATTAGAATGTAATCCCGTCGTAAGTCTAGGAGCATCTGTGTAAAGCAGAGCTGTGTCTGGATATTCATCTGGGTATGCATTTCCAATGCTGCACTGAGCTAAAAAGGATGAGGTCAGAGCTTCTGGAAAATTGTACAGAATGCTCTCAGCATCTCTGGCATTGCCCTGGAATATAACAATTCCAGAAGCTTGAGTGTGCATGGTTTTGTCTCCTGTCCACCTATTATTGCTTAATGGTTGTAAGTGGCAGATTAGCCTACATATTACTCTGAGAAAATATATCTCTTCACATCTTACCATTGAGAAAGCCTTCTTCCAGGAGAGTTATATATTTGACATGAGATAATTTTCTTGCCATGTATATTTGGTGTTGCACAATCAATGTCGTAGAATGCAGAGAATAACTGGAATATCTGCATTTTAAAATAAACAGCATTGAACTTAATACTGGAGCGATTGAGCTCTGGGAAGCAAGACGGGTCAAATTAATGCCATACTTAGCAACATGCTCTTTTATCATGAATATTCCAGTAGTGTAAACATGCACCTGCTTTATTAGTGATGCCAATTTGCACTTATGCTTCAACAGGTAACGGGTCACCGATGATCATCAACAGGAAACTTCCAACACGGTCTCCATTTGGAATTTACCCTCCAAAAGCGGTAGAGATGGAATTCTTCTGAAAGAGACTGGAAAAGGAGGGCGTGTGTGTTTTCTCTTTTATCTAACTCCTTTCCCGTGTTTCATTTTCACATGGCAGGCTGCAGGGATCTTGCCCAGTTCTCATGCCCTGAGGTCATACAGTTAAATGGCACTAGAAACAGGCAGGTCTGTTTCATCACAAGTGACAAAACCACATCCTCTACATTTGAAATTAGTGCAGCTGAAAATATGGTGAGAAATGAATCACATCCAGATGACATTTTTCAAGTTCTCCTCAATCTGGTACAATCTTGTGGTTCTCTCCTTTCTGTTTCTTCTTGAGCCTGCTACGGTTTATGAACTTGAGTAGAATCTGCCAGCAGTTCCCCAGGCTAAGGCATAGCACAAAATTTCCATAGGGTGTGGAGATTTGCTGATTACAGTTTTGCATCACTATGTCAATCTATTCACCATTTTCTTGTTTCTATGATCATGTTACAGTTAATCAGCCAGGGACTCCCCCCTTTTTTTTTTTTAACGATGCAGTTGCTAAATAGTATAATATTCTTAAATGTTTTAAAGTAGCCTTTTACTATTCAAACACACCCATACTCACAGATACACGACATCACCTATTATACTTCTTTATAATTACAACATTTATTTTAGAACAGTATACCAATTAGCAACAGTTGATAATGGTTCTGATATGTAAAAGCCCAAATAGATTTTGGTAAGTACTGAGGTCACACAGAATGTAACTTACACAGTACCTTCTTCACCATCAATAGCTTTGTTTTCAGAATGGCTTGTGGAACAACAAAAACTACAATGTATTTTGCATTTTTCTTAAATGAGTGCCCCTGAGCAAATGAGAGATAAAATAGTACCCTTTAAAAAGATTCTCTCTTTCTCTCTCTTTTTTTTTTTTTTCCGTAGAGACGGAAGTCTCGCTCTGTCACCAAGGCTGGAGTGCAGTGGCGCTATCTCGGCTCACTGCAACCTCCTCTTCCGGAATTCAAGCAATTCTCCTGCCTCAGCCTCCGGAGTAGCTGTGACTACAGGCGCACACGGCCACACCAGGCTAATTCCTTTTGTATTTTGGTAGACGCAGGGTTTCACCATGTTGCCCAGGCTGGTCTCGAACTCCTGAGCTCAGGCAATCCGCCTGCCTCGGCCTCCCAAACTGCTCGGATTACAGGCGTGAGGCACGGCACCCGGCCAAAAAATATTCTCTCTTCCTTAAATCACATTGTAGTATTTATATATGTATTTTGAAACTTCTGCATTGCTATAACAATCGTAACTAAAGGCTTAAGTCCCAGAACAAAATAAACATTTTGGTAAGATTACATGATGAGCTTCCATAAATAGTGTCTTTCACATTAATTGGGACTTTTAGAAACTACTGTACATCTGTCTGTTACTATATCACATTGCGCTATAATAATCTCGTGATTATTAATATATTATTACAGTAATAATTATTATTAATTTATAGCTGGGACTCAAAGTGGGTGCCTACCTCACCGGGGTTACTGTTTAAGCCCAGTGTCTGCAGTTATGGCTGATTCACTGTTTACCTTCCACTGTACAATTCTCTTCATCGGTCTACTCATTTCTGTACTTGAACTCTTACAACAAAAAGAAAAAAAAAAAAGAAAAAGAAAAGGCTGATTTTTCTATTCATTCTTTAATGCCTCAAATATTAAAGTTTAGTAACTTTAATGTAATGTGTATAGAATGTAAATCTAGATTATCTGGCCTGAGAATTTACTATTCTGTTGATAGCAGCAGGACATTAAATAGTATAAAGTCTAGAGATAGAGATTATTAGAAAAAAATTTTGATTACCAGGTTGGTTTGCAACTAAATGTAGCTCTCAAAATAAAGTGATAATATTAATTTCAGTTATATGTGAAAGATAGGACTTTGATAGTATTAGGGCTTATAAATTCTTAGTATATTTTCATAGTTTTTTTTTAAAGGCCTCTAGAAAAAATAGTTTAGTCAGACTGTCTCTAGAGTTTGAGAGATAAAGTAGTAAATTATTAGTAATAAAACAATGTGTTCATAACTAACACCAAAGATTATTTTACTTAGCTCCAATTTAAAGGCCTTTTTAATTCCAGTGATTAGCAGTCACAAAATCTTAAGCAAGGAAAGATAATCTATGGAAACATTACTTTTTTAGAAGTATGAAATAAGTTCGAATATATGTATTTCTTTACACATGATGTTTCCTCATTAATTCTTACCTCAGCATAGTCTAAAGTAGAACTACTCAAAACACAGTTTGGAGATCTGTTTATTTGTGGAATGTTTGTTACATATTTCCATATTTCCTCTGAGACAAATGTAGACATTCAGAGTGTTTCAAAAAATTTAAACAAATTTGACATTGCCATAACATTCAACTGTATAAAAAGGGAGCTTGCATTTTTATGTCCTTTTTTTTTTTTTTTTTCACATTTTGCATAGTTGGACAGACTTACTCTAGGGGCTGTGTATATTTCTAGTTACCATGAATTTTCTATTCCTTTTTTCTTTTCTTCTTTTTTTTTTTTAATGGAGACAGAGGTCCCAATCTCTTGGCCAGCTGCTCTTTTAACTCCTGGGCTCAAGCGAATGTCCCGACTTCCAAATAGTTGGGACTACAGGCCTAGCCCACCATGCTCAGCTCCTTCTGTCTGTCTCTCTTTTTTATTATACACATTTATTTATTTAGTATTTATTCTGAACTCAAAGAACTCAAGATCATACACATTTTAAAGATCTCCAAAGCAACTTAATGTGGTATGGATGTACCATGGTACAAAGTGAAATTTTATAAAAGTACATACAGACAAAAGACCTTTCAGCTATGTTCTTACTTTGGAGTGTATTTAAAATTTGAAGGAACATCAATGTTACAATCCTTGGAGAGAAAACTCACACCATACTCTCAAGGTATTACACTTTTGGATCCCAGCCTCTAACTATTGATGAGATAATTGTCTGTTCTGGACCACATTTTGGGAATAGTTGCTGCTCAACACGTTCTTAATAGCTAAAATAATGAAATTCAAAATGTCTGACTTCAGAAAGCCAGCCATTCTCCCTAGAAATTAAAAGGCTTCAGAAAAGAAGGCTTTCTTGCATTTAGAAAAAGCAAAGTGCTGAGATTACACCTTGTAGAGTCCTATAGAATGAGTAGGCCATGGATCATTTGTCTCAGCAGAAAGAAATAGCAACGTTTCCTAGGTTGTTTTTTTTTTTTTTGACACTCCAAGAGATACAACTCCTTATTCCAGCCAAATCAATTAGGATAAACTACTACACAAAAGAGGTTGATATTTTCTCAGCAGGCTTTTAGTAAATATTGGATGTCTAAAGTGTTAGATATCAGGGCTTCAATTGTAGAGATGCATTAGATAATATATTTGAGTGTACACATAATTGTAAGACATACCTGACAAAACTGAATTTGCTTGTTTTTACGTAAGACTTTGGAATGGTCTTCAGAATTTTCAGTGGAGGTGTTTGCTTAGTTTTGCCCTTGTCTTTCCAAAGAAACAATAAAATTTCATGGCAACATCATTGTATTTGTTTCAGAAATTTGGTTTTCTCCATAATTTTCTGTATATGCTCTTTTAGGACTTCTGTATCCCTACAGGCTCTCAGAAATGGTAGCTGGTGTACATTTTTACTAGTGTCATGTTCATTGATGTATTTGCTATTATTTGGGTAGTTGTAAATTTTAAACCATGACTAATGATTTGGTACAGGAATGCTGCTCTAGATTTATAAAGATATCTTAGAGTTTTTTTTTTTTTTTCTTTTTGTCATTTTGGGTTCTGGAGTTGGGCCACTTTCTTCAGCCTATGTGCTGGATGAAGGAGAAAGGTTGTAAAAATCATGGGCAATATCAGTTTTTTCATCTGTTGCTCTAAATCCCTGAACTACCATAAATTCTTGAGTCCAAGCTTTTGGTTTAATTTTGATATATTTTCCTTAGAGACAGGGCCTTGCTCCATCACCCCGGGTGACTCAGCCTCCCAAGTAGTTGGGACAGTAGAAGAGCCTACTACCCTGCCAGGATAATATTTTATTTTTTGTGGAGGCAGGGTCTCACGATGTTGCCTAGGCTTGTTTGGAACTCGTGGCTTCAAGTAATCCTTCTGCCTTGGCCTCTCAAAGTGCTGGGATCACAGATGATTTTGTTCTAAACATTTCAAATGTACTTGAATAAGGACTATGGACACATACAAATTATATTTATAGTAAAGTGTTTTTTTTTTTTTTTAAAAAAAAGGCTCAAAGCAGTCATTAATTTTATGATAGTGATCTTACCTAAGTCCCAGTATCAGTAAAATATACTAAGTTGAATTTAAAAGGCATATTTGATACATCATATAATTAATTTTTATTTTTCCATTTCCATACTTCTCAGTGTAAAGTATTTCACAATGAATGCAACCATGAAGTTGACATTCTCATAAATTAAAAAAGCAAAGAAAGAAATGTACTACTTTCCATGGTGTTTACACGGTTCATTCATTCATTTGACTATTCATTCAACAAGTGTTTATTGAAAATCTATCAATTGCCAGGTAGTGTCCTAGGCAGTGAGGAAAATAGGGACTAAATTGAACAAAAATACCAGCTTTCATGGAGCTTATTAGTTAGTGACTAAAAATAATTCACTGATAGATTTTATAATACACATGCCCTAAGTTTAATACCTCTGATCTTCTTCCCCCCACTTTTAGGCCTGTGGTTAATCACTAGGCTTTACCTCCTAAAGTATTATGCTCTCAGTAAATTTTAATCATTAATTTCTGCAATGTGTTGAAAGAGGTAACAAAACAGATTTAGGATTTAAGTGTAAATAAAATATTTAGCCATCAACGTGGAGCTAAGTCTCAGCAATTGATGTATCTGTTCGGTCTTTGTTACCACTTAAATTGCTTTATATTTAAAAATACCTCTTCCAACACAAGTAAATGATAAATATTTGAGATGATGGTTATGCTAATTACACTGATCTGACCACACTGTACATGTATCCAAACATCACTATGTACCCCATAAATATGTACAATTATTCTGTGTCAATTTAAAATTTTAATTAAAAAATAAAAGGTAAATCCATAAAAATTAAATAAAATTATTAATTTTTTAATGCTGGTGAACATTGAACTTTATTTCCAGGGACAGGCAATTTCTTTATACATAACTTTAAGGTTTTAAAGTTGTTTATGTGTTGTTGCTTTTATTTATTTATTTATTTATCTATTTATTTATTTATTTGAGTGCGATCTCGGCTCACTGCAAGCTCCGCCTCCTGGGTTCACGCCATTCTCCTGCCTCAGTGTCCCGAGTAGCTGGGGCTACACGCGCCCCCCAACACGCCTGGCTAAGTTTTTTGTATTTTTTTTTAGTAGAGACGGGGTTTCCCCGTGTTAGCCAGGATGATCTCGATCTCCTGGCCTCGTGATCCACCTGCCTCGGCCTCCCAAAGTGTTGGGATTACAGGCGTGAGCCACTGTGCCTGGCCGTGTGTTGCTGTTTTACATATGAAGTCAGGAAGGCAACAAACCTGCTAATGATGCCACAAATGGTCACCTAAATTATTAGTAGCAGGACTGCTTTTAAAGAAGTAAAAAGAATAAACATACACATTTATAAAGCGCAAACCATACAGAAGGTACAAAAAAATTTGTAAAAGAATATTTTATTTTCTCTTACTCAAAGCTAACAATTGTTAGTAGGTTCTTTTAACTCATTCCTCCCAAGAATACAGTAATAAATACATATGCCATCACATAAATGTTCAGGTATCTACTTATCATGCTTCAAGTTTATGGACACAAAGACATCATTTTACACAGATTCTTCTGTGCTTCCCTTTATGTAATTAATACTACATTTTATCTTCACATCACTAGGTGGAACTACTTAATCCTTTATGTTTTTTTTTCCCCATCATGAAAATGTGGCATTGTTTACTTCTGCTGTCTCCTACTGAGGATACTTGTATTGTTTCCATATGTAAATATTTCTTAATGCAGCAGATAGTTAATTAACGATTTACAGGAACTCAAAGTTATACCTCAAGCTTTTTTTTTTTTTTCTTTTTAAGAGACAAGTTATCACTGTCACTCAGGCTGGAGTGCAGTGCAGTGGTGCAGGCAGAGCTTACTGCAGTCTTGACCTCATGGGCTCAGACAATCCTCCTGCCCCAGCCTCTAGAGCAGCTGAGACTACAGGTGCACACTACCACATACAGCTAATTTTTCTAATTTCTTTTTTGTTGTTGTTGCAGAGGTGATGATATGGTTTGGCTTTGTCCCACACAAATCTCATCTTGAATTGTAGTTCCCATAATCCCCACGTGTTGTGGCAGGAATCAGGTGGAGATAATTGAATCATGGAGGCAGTTCCTGCCATGCTCTTCTTGTGATAGTTGAGTTCTCATGAGATCTGATGGTTTATGAGGGGCTTCACCCTTCTCTCAGCACTCACTTCTCTTCCAGCCACCATGTGAAGAAAGATATGTTTGCTTCCCCTTTTGCCATGATTGTAAGTTTCCTGATGCCTTTCCAGCCATGCTGAACTGTGGGCCAATTAAACCTCTTTTCTTTATAAATCACCCAGTCTCGGGTATGTCTTTATTAGCAGTGCGAGAAGGGATTAGTAGAGATAGGGTTCTTTCTATGTTGCCCAGGCTGCTCTCACACTCCTAGCCTCAAATGGTTCTCCTGCCTTGGCCTCCCCAAGCACTGGGCCCAACTGTTTTTGATTCAGGGTCAATCACAGCTTGTCAATATGTGCTTTTTCTACAAGACACTTTAGAACATGTCTGTTCTATTCTGGAAAATATCCTGGCCTAGCTGCACAGTAAGGTTGCATCCAAGGGCTGTAAGAACTCATTGACTCTGTCTGTGAGTGTTCAGGTTGGCTTTACAAGGAAAAAAAAAACATTTAAAACTGTTAATCTGGTAGAACTAATTCTTCCTGGGACCTAGCCTAGCAGTAATCCGTAAACAATCACCTCTCAGTTACCTGTGACAATGAATGATGTACTGTGGAGGACAAAGACTTGGACAGGAAAAAAAGTTTATCTATATCTATGTATCTATGTACATACATATATAAAAATTAAGTTCTAATTATGTATCAAAGAATGACTTTTGTCATAGTGCTAATAGTTTGTCTAAGTGCTAATAGTGAGGTTGAAGATAAAAACTGGAAAGTTAAAAAAAAAGGTACTAGAAAGGAATGAGATAAGACACTAAATGAATAATTTACTCTTATCAATGGAAGTAGATAGTCGTTTTTAAAAGAAACCTAAGAGCGGGGTCATTTCATTGTGATTTATCACCACACATTGCTCTTATACAGGAACACTCACAATATAACATATAGGAAAACAATAAGAATATATTGGAGACTGTAGCTTTTCTCTAAGGATATCCTGACAGCTGCAGAAAGCTTTTGGTGTTTAAGGAAAAGGAAGGGCACACTATCAATATAAAGAACCACGATGCCATTGTAGACTCTGAGATAGAATAGATCGGTTTCGAAGGAAATGTTTGATAAGGGATTTGATTGGAAGGGATAGAATTTGGCTTCTCTGTGTTGATGACAACGGCTTCTGGAAGTCATGTTTAGCTCTCTTCCCACGACCTCAGTCACCACCACTGCTGAGCTGACAAGAATGGCCAGTCCCACTGGAAACTCTTACAGTCACTGACTGCCAGATATTGCTCTGTAACTGCCAGGCGTTCACTGTACAGAGGGCATGTTTGTATACTTGCTTTTTGATACTCAGTGCTGAAGACTAAACTATTAATACTTCTTCTCTCACTGAAGAATAGTTAGAAATGCAGAAGTTAGCAACAGTTAACTACGTAAAGCTTGTTTCAATAACAAAATATAGAAGCAATTACTTAGCTTTTAAGAATTTTATTTTTATTTATTTTTTAGATTGACCTCCATCTTATTCCAACTACATGGGAAGTCAGTTAATGCTTACTTTTTACTTATTTGTTAATGCAGAAAAACAACAATTTCAAATGTGAAAGCTTCATTAGAGGAAATGAAATTATGAATAACACAGCTGTCCCAGTGCTATTTTATGCAACGATTATCTATTATGAATTGAATCTATGTATAATAGGGGTAATAAAATACAGGAAAGGCAGCTAGGTCAGCAAGGGTGCCCTTTAAAGAAAACTTATTAGTCTTACAAAAATGAAAATGGGAAAAGAATATAGTAGCTTAATATGCTAATAGACATCTATTTGTGAATTAAGAATGGAAGTAACTAATTTAGAGAAAATAAGCCAGTTTTTAGCTATGAGATAGATTTATAACAGAACGACTTCTCATGTTCTGTGAGTGACTTATTTATTGCTTTTTATTCAGAATGAAAGATAGGTTTCCAGTTTCTTACAGCAATATTACTGAATAAGAAACCCTTATTATGCTTATTTAGTTGGAAACTCATAGGCATTCTATGAGTTGTGTTGCTTAGGAATATTTTTAGGGAGGGTGATCTATGGAGTTTTCTACAAATCATTTCACCTTCTAGTGGTTTAACCAATTAAATAATAATTACTATCAGAGCATAGAATTTTCACCCTGCTATTGAGTGAGACTATGGAGGCAAGGTTTCAGCCCATTGACAATTACATGAAAAATAATTTTTTTTTGTAGATGCATATTATTTGGTCAACCTGATGGCATTCCATGCACTCATTTAGTCTGTGTGTGCACACACACAGTTGTGTGTGTGTGTGTGTGTGTGTGTGTGTAGTGAATGGAAAAACTAGAAGGCACATTTTAATCATATTCTAAAGACACTACACAATTGTAATAGGCATTGCCCCTTTGTATCCATAGGAAAGACTAAGAAGAAACAGTAAAACTTATCCTTTTTTCATAGAATTAATAGTGGAGCAGAGACTACGATTCGAAGAGATATTGGTGAAGCAATTGCAATAAATGTTCACCTATGCTGTAACAGGGAACTTATATGTCAGGGGAGTATAGTAAGTACCCCTACACTAGCCTAAGAGTGACCAAAAAATGCTTTCTGAAGACAGTGATATATGAATTATTAGACTGCATAAGGAAAGTTAATCCCCCAACATTTCCTTCTCCTTTGAATCCAACCCTTTGTCTTGTCCATGCTTGCAAATATAATTACTGCATTAATTTCCTGGGACTGTTACAACAAAGTACCACAAACTGAGTGTCTCAAGACAACAGAAATTAATTATGTCACAGTTCTGAAAGCTAGAAGTCTGAAATCAGTGTGAGCAGGACCATGTTTTCTCCCTTCCAAAGGAGGGTCCTCTCTGCCTCTCTGGCTTCTGGCAGCCCCAGGGGTTTCTCAGCTTGTGGTAGCATAGCTCCAATATTTCCATATTCACATGCTGTCTTGTTTTCCTTCTGTCCTTCTGTGGTTATATATCTCTGTGTCTTCTCATGGTGTTCTATCTGTGTGTCTATGCCCACATTTCACTATTCTTATTTTATCTTTATGAGGATATCAGTCACACAGGACGAGGGCCCATCCTAATAACCTCAAGTGAATTTTTTTGAATCTCCCAAGACCCTATTTCCAAACAAGATTACAGACACAAGTATTGACAATTAGGACTTCAACATATCATTACTGGGGATAGAGAAGACACAATTCAACCCAAAACATTTATTAACATCTCTTTACTCCCCAAGCACAAGTCAAACATTGCTCTGATGTTTGATCTCTGGACAGTATGTTACAGTTTACTGTATAGAAGTGGCTACATATACAATTTCTAGTGGGGAATTTTCTTATGGACTTTACTTTTTTATCTGCCTCCTTACTTTTGTATCTACTCCAGCACAATGCTTACTTGTTAAATACTGAACGTACAGATTAATAAAGAAGTAAAAGATATTTTATTTTCTAGAGTGATTTTTCAGTGGATTCCAAACTTATAAGAAAAAGAAAGAGAAAAATTCCCTGCAGTTTATGCACTATCTCACATTAACTTCTAATTTGTCAGAAAAATACCAAAAGAATAGCAAAACTCCCAAGGTGATAATATGAAATAGCCTAATATATTATCCTGACAACATCCCTACAGGCTGCCAAGAAATATGAAATTCAACAAGAAAAGATGCTCTGCTGCAAAACTTCACTGTAAGAGCAGGAATGATCACCTTCAGAAACTATACTCAAGACCACTGCAACTGCACAGGAATTGTATGCAGAAAGACATTATCTCTCAGACTCAGAGCACAGTGCTTGGTATATTCCATTGGAAGCGTTTGAACAATTTTTAACAACAATGAAAAATCGATATGCTTTTGTAGTCTCTGTTTATTAAGAAAGAAAAGAAATTATAAAGATTGGCCTGGAGGGTAAAGAATTAAACCTCTAGACATTGCGTTTTCTATATCACTTCAAATCTGTAGAATGAAACACATTTCATCTTATCTTCAATCTGTACTTTTCTTATTTCATTCCTGTAGTGTTAACACTAAGTTAAGAGAAGAGGTCAGTAAAGCAATAAGTAACTATAATGTGATCAAGTCACGGTGAACCAGAATCTTCTCATAAATTTACAAAAAAAAACCTTCTATTCTAATATTTCAGATTTCATCAGACTGTCAGTGACCAATTCATGCTAATCATCGTACAAAAAGTGCTTCTAGGAATCAGAATGTCAATTTATTAACTTTTAAATCACATTGCAATCGCAATATAATCTGCTCAAACTCAAAAGTAACAAAAATTCAACTTACTGAAAGAAGAGAAAATACCCTATTAGTCTGAAAATACTAAAAAAAGAATGATAACAAGATTTCTCAAAATAATATGCAGGAATAGACTTTCAAGTACGTCAAGTGTGATTCAAAATAGGATCATTTTTCTGAAGGCCAATTTGACAATATGCACCAGGTATTTTCTAAAAAGCATACACCTTTAGGTTCTGCAATTAAATTTATAAGAAATTATCTTAAGTCATCAGATAAATGTGCAAAAATATATGATTAAAAATTACAGTATCATTTATAATAACAGAAAAATATAAAGTATTAAAATATCATTAGTATTAACATAGGTAAAAATTTTATACAATGAAATACTATGCAACTGAATCTGAACCTGATCAATTCTCTAGATTGAATTCTAATTTATAAGAAATACAAGGGAAGAAGAACATATTGAATAATACCATGAAAAAGTAATCAGCAAAGTTCAATCTTGACAAACTCTACAGAATAAAATATTCTATCTTAAAACAAATTGCAAGGAAAAAAAAAGAAGTGAGGAAGTAAGAACCAATAATTTAAAAATAACTTAGAAATACATTATCCAGTATGGGATTTATTTGGATCAGAAAGCTCATAAAGATGAATAAAAAATATTGATGCCAAGCAGAGAGATTTAAGTTGTGAATGACATTTGATTATATGAAGGAATTGTAATAACTTGTTAGATGAGATGTTGGTATTGTTTTTTTTAAAAAGACATCCATATTTGCAAAACATATTCATTGTATATTGGTTTCCAAGATGTCTGAGTCTGGTGAGACAGAACACAGTCATATGCAACAAGTTACGTGAAGTGGATGTTTTTTCTTCCAGATAGGCAGCAAGGGACAGCAGAAGCCTAGAATTCATTGTGAGCTGGTCCCTCAAAGCTCAGAAAACCTGCCAGGTGGATGGACTCTCATCTGCACATGCCCCATTTGCAATTGAGGGACCTAACATGGCTTGGCTGTGTCCCCACCCAAAACCTCTTCTTGAAATGTAATCCTCACAATCCCCATGTGTCAAGGGCAGGACCAAGTGGAGGTAACTGGATCATGGGAGTGGCTTCCTCTATGCTGTTCTTGTTATAGCGAGTGAATCTCAGGAGATCTGATGGTTTTCTAAGCATCTGACATTTCCCCTGATTGTACTCACCCTGTTCTGCCACTATGCGAAGAAGGTGCTTTGTTTCCCCTTCACCTTCCGCGGTGATTGTAAGTTTCCTGAGGCTTCCCCAGTCATGCTGAACTTTGAGTCAATTAAACCTCTTTCCTTTGTAAATTACCTTGTCTCTTGCAGTTCTTCATAGGAGTGTGAAAATGGACTAATGCAGAGAACCCTAGAAAGTAGACTGCCCAGGGCATTTTGCCACAGAGCCACATGACCCTTTAGGTCTGTTAAAGGATGTCCCAATTCTGGGGGAGATTGGAACAGAGCCTGGGCTTTTCTGGCCAGTCCTTATCTCAAGATGTTGCATTCAAACTCTTTCTACCATTATTCTCAAGAACTACAAGCAAGAAAAAACTGAGAACTGGCCCAATTCAAAGCCACCCAGAGAACTGTCCTGAAATATTTCTCAGATGTGTGTGTGGACAAATCGATATAACATCTGGGGTTTGTTTACAATAATTCAGAACTGGGGTGGTGGTAAATGTGTGAGGTCTGGACAAAAAAATGTTTCAATTAATAATTTTTGAAGCTTAATCAGAACATGGGAGGTAATTACACTTTCTCTATTTTTATAACATTTTAGAAAAAAAATAAAAAAATTTAAAATGTGTAGAACTAAATGAAAAAGCATAACATATAACTACATATAACATTTCTTTTTGTGTAAAACATATGACGGTAAGCACACATACATTGTAAAAAATACTGGAAAGATAAACCAAATGTTAACAGTAATGATCTCTGGATGGTGGCATATGAAGATCATTAATTTCAGTATACTTTGCAGTAAGTTGTGACTTATTTTGCAGTACTAAGTGTAGAAGAAGAAAAATGGAATTTTGTCACCTAAAATATTATATTTTTATTTACTACATATTTCCTGTGAACTAAATATTTTACATCTGTATCCAAAGAACTTGTATTGCTTGTGTCAAAAATAACTTTAAGTGCATTAAAGAGGCTTAAATAACAGTTCATGTAGTCACCAGCATACTAAATGTTTCAGAGGTTGGAATTATCTGTCTTGGAAGGTGTTGATAAAAGTTGCCAAGTCCTCCCTCTTCAGTTTAATTTTTTTAAACTATGCACAGACCACCCCCTTTTGTTGATACATTCTCTTTTCAGAAATGTTTGCCAATTAACTCAGCCGGAGTTTACTTTTCTTTTCATTTCATGACTTTGGTTTGGGAAATACCCAGCCCACTAAGGATCTCTACATATATTTAAGGGCAGCCAATATACATTGACTTTTACAAGTTTAACTCTTTGGGCCTGCTTGTGCTTCTATACTTGGGGATCTCATTCTGCAGATCCCTAATTTTGCTGTTCTTCTGGATGGCTAAGAATGTCAAGTTCAGGTTTTATTGTCCGTAGCATTTCTGCTTCTAACCAGTGGGTCACATCTCTCACTGTAATATGTATTGTACTGACCTCTATGCATATTTCCCATATCATATTTTGAACTTTTTATTCCTTTCATGCATTCTGTTCCTTGATATGTTTCTATTCAATGCCAGGTTGAATTTAACTTTCTTTAACTTACACATCTTTCTTTTAGATAAATTGTAAAGGCTACTTTTTCCTTCCTTTTTTCTTTTCTTTTTTCCTTCCTTCCTTCCTTCCTTCCTTCCTTCCTTCCTTCCTTCCTTCTTTCCTTCCGACTGCGGGCTACATAGAAATGGGATGAGACCTGTGACTGCCAGCTTTCCCCCACTTCCCTGGTGACCTGTATCTCTCAGTAGAGGCAGACATAATCCCCCTGGGAACATAAATTCATTAGCCTGGGAACCACACCCCCACTCCCAGAGCAGCTGCAGCAAACCCCACATAAGGAGAGGCTGAGCTCAGATATGTCTATGCCTGCACCCACCTGGTGTTCTTTCTCTACCTGCCCTGGCAGTCAAAGACAAAGTTCATAATCTCTTGGGAGCTCTGTGGCAATGCCTACCCTGAAAAATCTGAATACTTAACCAAGTGTCCCTAGGGTGAGTTTGCATTCTCCCTATAGGAACACGCCATCTCCTGGCTAGAGGCCAACCAACACAAAACCAGCACACTAAACAAAAACACAATCAAGGACCCTCACAGAGTCCACTTTACCCTCCTGCTACCTCTCCTGGAGCAGCTACTGGTGTCCATGACTGCAAGACCTCAAGATAGATCACATCACAGGGCTTTTTGCAGACATTCCCCAGTACCAGCCCAGAGCCTGATAGCTCTGCTGGGTGGCTTGACTCAGAAGAGCAAAAACAATCACCACAGGAAATCCCATTCCTAGGGGAAGCTCTCAGGAAACTCCATTCCTAGGGGAAGCCAGAGAACACCACATCAAGGGAGTATCCCCTGGGACAAAAGAATCTGAACAGCAGTCCTTGAATCCCAGATCTTCCCTCTGACATAGTCTACCCAAATGAAAAAGAACCAGAAAAACAATTCTGGTAATATGGCAAAACCAGTTTGTTTAACATCCTTAAAAGATCATAACAGCTCACGAACAAATAATTTAAAGCAAGATAAAATCTGCTTACTGATTTTCAATTGCCAGAAAAAGAATTCAGAAGGTTGATTATTAAGCTAATCAAGGAGATACTAGAGAAAGATAACGTCCAACTTAAAGAAATAAAAAACGTGACAGGATATGAAAGAAAATTCTTCAGTAAAATAGATAGCATTAAAAAAAATCACAACTTCTGGAAATCAAGGATACACTTAGAGAAATGCAGAATACACTGGACAGTCTCAGTAATGGCATCAAAGAAGCAGAAGAAAGAATTTCAGAGCTCGAGGACAAGGCTTTCAAATTAACCCAATCTGTCAAAGACAAAGAAAAATGAATTTTAATAAATAAAGCCTGCAAGAAGTTTGGGACTATGTTAAATATTCAAACCTAAGAATAATTGATGTTACTGAGGAAGAAGAGAAAACTAAAAGTTTGAAAAACATATTTGAGGAAATAATCAAGGCACACTTCCCCAGTCTTGCTAGGGATCTAGACATTCAAATACAAGAAGATCTAAGAACACCTGGGAGATTCATTGCAAAAAGATCATCAAATAGGCACATAGTCATCAGGCTGTCTAAAGTCAACCTGAAGAAAAGAATCTCAAGAGCTGTGAGGCAAAAGCATCAGGTAACCTATAAGGGAAAACCTATCAGATTGACAACAGATTTCTCAGCAGAAACCCTACAAGCTAGAAGGAATTGGGGTTCTGTTTTTAGCCTCGTTAAACAAAACAATTATCAGCCAAGAACTTTTTATCCAATGAAACTAAGCTTCATAAATGAAGGAAAGATACAGTCTTTTCCAGACAAACAAACACTCAGAGAATTCACCACAACCAAGCCAGCACTACAAGAACTGCTAAATAGAGCTTTAAAGCTTGAAAAAAATCCTCAAAATACACCAAAATAGAGCCTCCTTAAAGCATAAATCTCACAGGACCTATATAACAAAAACACAATTAAAAAAGGTATTTAGGCAACAAATAGCACAATGAATAAAATAATACCTCACATCTCAATATTAACATTAAATGTAAATGACTTAAATGCTCCAGTTGAAAGAAAAAGAATGGAAGAATGGATAAGAATTCACCAACTAAGTTTCTGCTGTATT
Organism: Mandrillus leucophaeus; assembly: GCF_000951045.1. Classification (NCBI taxonomy): domain Eukaryota; kingdom Metazoa; phylum Chordata; class Mammalia; order Primates; family Cercopithecidae; genus Mandrillus; species Mandrillus leucophaeus. The sequence goes on along the minus strand of NW_012109808.1, from coordinate 5,217,927 downwards.
CAGGAGATGCACCTAACACACAAGGGCTCAAATAAAACTAAGGTAAAGGGGTGGATAAAGCTATTCTGTGCAAATGGACACAAAAAGTGAGCAGGAGTAGCTATTCTTATATCAGGCAAAAAAAAACTTTAACACAAAGCAGTTATAAAACACTAAGTGAACCATTATATAATGATACAACAACTAGTCCAACAAGAAAATATCACAATTCTAAATACATATGCACCCAACACTGGATAAAACAATTACTACCAGCTTCATTCTTCTGCATGAGGGTATCTAGTTCTTCTAGCACCATTCATTGTAAAGAATGTACCTTCTTTATTGTGTGTTCTTGGCACCTTCATGGAATATTGATGGGCTGTAAGTTTGTGGGTTTATTTCAATGTTCTCTATTCCGTTTCATTAGTCTGTCTGTCTATTTTTATGCCAGGACCATGTTGTTTTGATCACTATTGCTTTATAGTATATTTTGAAGTTGGTTTACATGATGCCTCCACCTTTGTTCTTTTTGCTCAAGATTTCTTTGGCTAGTCAAGGGCTTTTGTGGTCCTACATGGATTTTTAGATTGTGTTTTTCCATTTTTGTGAAGAATGTCATTGGAATTTTGATAAGGATTGAATTGAGTCTGTAGGTTTATTTGAGTAATATGGCTATCACAATAATATTAATTCTTCCAAAATGTACATGTGAAATATTGTTTCATTTATTTATGTCTTCAATTTTGTCATGAATTTATTATAGTTTTCAGCATACAGATGTTTTAGCTCCTTGGTTAAGTTTATTAATAGGTACTTCGTTTTTTTTAAAGCTATTGTAAGTGTGATTGTTTTCTTGATTTTTTTCAAATAGTTTTCTGTTAATATGTACAAATGCTACTGAATTTTTATGTTGATTTTCATCATGGAACTTTACTGAATTTATTTATTAGCTCTAACAGGTTTTTAATGGAGTCTTCAGGGGTTTCTTCATGTAAGATCATATCATCTGTAGAAAGAGACAATTTAACTTGTTCCTTTTCATAGTGGGTGGCTTTTTATTTATTTATCTTACTTAATTACTCTGGCTAAGGCTTCTGGTGCTATGTTGAATGGAAGTGATGAGAATGGGCATCCTTTTCTTTTTCAGATATTAGAGGAAAAACTTCCCTCAGTATGATACTAGCTGTGGATTTGTTACATACAGTCTTTATTATATTGACGTACATTCCTTCTATACCTAATTTATTGAGAGTTTTTATCATGAAAGAACATTTAATTTTCTCAAATAACTTTTTTACATCTGTTGAAAAAAATCATATACTTTTTTTTGTCCTTCATCCTAGTAATGTAATATATCACGTCTATTGATTAGCCTATAGTGAACAATACTTGTATCCCTGTGATTAATTATACTTGATCATAGTGAATGATCTTAATGTGCGGCTGAATTCAGGTTTTTTTTTGGTATTTTTTGGAGTATTTTTGTATTCTATGCTCATCAGGGATATTGGCCTTTAGTTTGTTATTGTTATGCCCTTGAGAATAACTACTCTTAACATTTAGGCATATTAGTTTAAAGCTGTCACTACTGCTGTTAGTGTAGGAAATGAAACACCAAAGATAAAGTGAATGTTCTCTTTGCCTGCAACCCTTAGATACTCTCTCCTCTCCCACTTGTTGACTGAAACCAATCTCATGGGTTTGGCATGTTTATTTTCAGTGAACTTTTTACTTTTTATATAAGCAAAGTAAATATATTTGCATAAGAAATTTATAGCCTTTGTTTGAGTGGTTTTAATGTAAAAATGTTTTTCCAGGCTCAGGACAAGACTTGGTCGAAGCACCTGGACAGGTACCTTTGGCATGGACATTCTGGAGCAGGGAGTGGACTAAGCAGATTCAGGAAATGAAGAATAGACTGGATGCTGAAGTTGGATTTTAGTTGATGGGCTAGTTTATGGGAGCAAGTGAGGAACACCCAAAAATAATTGCAAGACACTTTAAAAAAATTAATTTCTAACAATTTTCCAAGTGTAGCCTTAAAGACAAAAACGAGATCACTCAGAAAATTCAGAGGTAACATTATTTTATAAGCACAGATTAATAAAGCCCGTGTCATGTAGATTACTCACTCGGCCCTTTTAAGATTTTCACAGACATCAAGAGTAACGTATTATTAAATATCATGCACACATCTCTTAAAGATCAGCACACTTGTTAGCAAAGACTAATTTACACCTCACTTAGGATTCAAAGAACAGGAACACTTCTGTAAAACTCGGGGGTCAGGTGACTGGCAGAGTGGGCTCTGAGATGAAAATTTATGGATGTTGGGAAATCAATACAGGGAAATTGGGCATTGATTCTCAAATAGCCTCTTCACAATTTCCTTACAACCCAATATCTGATGATATTTTAAATGAACAGAAGAAATAAATTATTTTTACATATTATATGTGTGTTACTATGTTTTCTAAAGGGAAATGTTGATATTTCTTAAAAGGTTTTGTATCACAAAAGTCAATTCTTCTAATCTTTGGACAGCCCTATGTTGTTATGTTTCTGGCATCTCCTCAGCCACCTGTGCAACTTTCCTACATTTTCATTTCACAAAACCCAAGCAGTCTTTTTATATGCTTAATAAAATCAGACAAGGCAAACTTCAGGCTTTAGGGGTAGAAGAACAGGGGAAAATTAGAGAGGAAAATACATATGGAAAAAATAACACTGGGCTGTTTTTCTAGTAAATGGTCACATTTGTTTTCAATATGGTTTTGAATTTGGTGTGCAGGACTGAAGTTTGACTTTTCTTCGAAGTCAGCTTCAACCCACCAAAGAATGGAAGAAGTTATTGAAGAATGCAAAGACCATCCAGAACAAAGAAATACTCAGATATGAATAATTTCCCAGATATTACTTAGGTTAATTTGGTTACATTTTCCTCAAGGGCAAAATAAACCTAGTAATAATTGTCATGACTGGGCATAGAATATTTTCAATAATTTTTTTATTTTATTTCTAGCATACAGGTAGTCCCACTGTTAGTTTAAGTAAGATTAAGCCAAAGGTTGTGTGATCAGTAATGCCAGAAAATGAAGAGAAAGGGCAATATCTTTGACTCAAGAGGAACAATAACTTTGCAATGAGAGGCTCCAGATAAATTTCTCCCTAGTGGTATTTGCCACTTTGTTACTCTTTTATGTGTATTTATTTTTAGTCATGACAGAACAACAGTCAGTCACACCGGATGAAAACGTCCCTTGACATAGAGAATTCCAAAGGAAAAATCACTTTTGGTTTGTTTTTTATCACTTTAAAGACCACTTTATGAATGTATTTCAATAGAAAACCTGTCTAGTCTGTAAATACTTTGGGTGTGTTTCGTGATTCCCTCCCCGGACCAGGATGGAAAGCCAAGTTTTGCTTAGGGTTGGCTGAAAGTCTTGGCATAAGAACCTTGGCATTTGGCAGTTGAATTTCCAGGCCTTTAGCTGACTGGCATTTTCCTCTACAGTTTACTGTGGTAGTTTGGGGAAAGTGTATGTTAAGAAATAAACTGCCAACTTGAGTGTGCCTAATTGTGCAATTAGGTGAACCATTGCAAACTTTATAGCATTATTGGATGAAAGCTATTACTTGCTTCCATACAAGTGCTGTGAGGGGGAACCAAAAAAATATTCCCACAGCCAACATAGGAGGAGCCAATCTTGCAGTCTGAGTTATGTAGAAATGCAGCACCCATTAGAAGATACTGAATGCCAGAAAAGTGAGCTGATGGAGGAAAAGAGTTTTTGAGTGTGATATCAAAATGAAGGACACAATATGTTAGCTTAGGACAACTGTATAACCATTACACATTTTACACCAAGTATTAACTATAGGCTCTGAAGGACATCTCTAGGATGCTTGGTGACTGTAACTAACTTTTAAGTGGAAACACTACCCATACAATTAAAAAACAAAAACAAAAACAAAAACAAAAAACAATGGAGTCCGAGTTTCTAAGTCTTCCTATGTATTTAGCAGTACCAGCAGAATAAAAAGAAAGTTTAAAGTCATCCTTAATTTTTAGAATCCTGTTGACTCCACCAAGTTTTAGCTCTTTTATGGAAAAGTATAGCTCTTTAACACAAATATATAATATCATCACACACACACACATACATACACACAAACATTTTTGTACAGACACAAATTCTACTCTGAATACTGGTAAAAGTAGTAAAATTAAATAATGTAAAACAAAGAAAATCCCAACTTGTATCACAAGACCTGGTTGAAATCTTGATATCTTGATTTACCTGCCAGCTGTATAGATGTGAGTATGTTAGATATGTGTATCTATGGTTTTCTCTTTGAGCAAGAAGAGCCAATAACCCAGATCTCTTGTGGAAATTTTATCAGTATACACCTACATTTCTTTCCCACCTTCTCAGATGCTGACAATTTTACTCCACACTGATCTTTTACTGTGATGACTATTTATATTATGTATTTATATAATTATATACAATAAATTATGAGTTACATAATTTATTTATACAATTACGTATACCATTGTAATTATATTTAATCCTATGTATCCACATATTTGATGTACAGAGGAGCACTGAATAGAAGGGTAGTGGCACCGGGGCCAAGGCCACTTTGTTCTCGATACTCATCAATCCTGCTTTGGCTCATGTACTGCTTTCATTGAACAACACCAGGAGACTTTGGAGTATGATCTGAAAACCAGAGTCATAAGCAGTTATCACTTAGGAATAAGATGGAAAATTCTGTGTAAAATATCAGAAAAATTCAAACATAGGAGTTTATTAAATAATATACTCTGGTAAACAGAGAGTTTAAAACTGAGAAAATATTTTGATATTTGAAAACCTCTTAATAGAAATTATGTTTTGTAAAATTAAAAAAAGAAAACTGAATTATCATAATAGCCACCAAAAGAATTTATTGAATTTATTTTTCAGAATAATATAGATGTTTATATGAATATTTGTGAATATTTTTAAAGCTGTTATAAATGTAGACTTCAATGTACCATTCATAATAATGATTTCTGGCTATATTAAAGATTTCCATGTAAAGCTAAGTTAATAAATATAATCTAATTAAATATTTAAAAATATTTTTAATATAATTGGGATGGAGCAACCTTTGCTAGAATGATACTTAGGCCAGAAATCTTGCAATTCTTATTATAATGTTTATTTGATTGAAGTTTGAATATTTTAAAAGGTTAGTAATTAAGAGTACATTTTATAGGATCATTACATCATTTTAGAAGCAGGTAAAATTTAGGAAAAATATTTGCAACACATGCAATAAGCACACATAAAATATTCTTTAGTTATTATAAATAATTATTATATATCATTTTAAAACACCAATATGCTAATGATCAATAGGCATAGAATATGAATAGTTAGTTCATATAAAGAAAAATATCTTATAATCTAAAACATAAATATTAATGACCAAAGTATTAAAAAGTTGATATTTTTCTCTATCAAAGTGACAAATGCTAAAATAGTACCCATGGTTAGCAAAGTGGAAAGCAGACCAACTTACAATAAGAATTAATTGATTCTTTCTTTCTGATTGACAAATTGGCCATATATACCTATAATTAAACTGGTATACGCTTAGAGTCAAAAAGTCTGCTTCTAGGAATTTATCTTAATAGCAATGCAGTAAACATAATTGAACAAAAATGGGTTTTGCTTCTCTACCAAAATATTTAAAATAGCAAAACTTTGTAAACAATTTAAATTGAAATTCATTTGAGATGATTACACACATGGTAAATCCACATAGCAAAATATCATTCATAAATACGGTCTTAGAAAAAATCAGCTAGACATTTTGAAGGGAAACTGTAGATGAAAGAGGGGATCATGTACTGCCTTATTTTATTTTATTTTCTTTATTATTATTTTTTGAGATAGAGTCTTGCTCTGTCACCAGGCTGGAGTACAGTGGCACGATTTCTGCTCACTGCAACCTCTGCCTCCCAGGTTCAAGTGATTCTACTGCCTCAGCTTCTCGAGTCGCTGGGACCACATGCATGCGCCACCATGCCCAGCTAATTTTTTTTTTTGTATTTTTAGTAGAGACGAGGTTTCACCATGTTGACCAAAATGGTCTCGGTCTCTTGACCTTGTGATGTGCCTGCCTCGGCCTCCCACAGTGCTGGGATCACAGGCATAAGCCACTGTGCCCAGCCTGTTTTATTTATCAGACTAGATGATGAGCTACCTGTTTGGGGAAAGGATAAAACCATTATGTGTTATGCCTCATGGACATACATGCATATGTGAAGGGCTAAAGGTATGAACCCTTTATGGACCAATGTCAAAAGTACGTAAGTAGTTTGAAGAGAGAGAGGAAATGAGTGAAAGAGATAGAGATAGAAAGAGAAGGTAAATTAATGATATGAAGGGATGCATTGCTTATTGGTTTGAGGGCATGCAAAGAATAAAAGGAGTGGACAGAGAATGCAGCACTACTTATCTTTGTATTTTCTATCCTCTTTTTATTTGACAAAAACGCTTCTTATAATGAGAAAGGTAAATCAAATACTTAGTTAATCACAGGATTAGAAAAAATGTTTGTAAGAGAGCAACACGCATTTTAATGAGTTCAAGTTTCAAGGGCCAATTACATATTAAGTAATTTGTGGCTAGGATTACTAATACATTGTCAATATTTCAAGATATTATCAAATGTCAGAGGTAAGCAAATATACCAAATTTTAATAATGTAGTAAGAGATTACTTGTGAGCCTTATAAACCTGTAATCTCATTATCAGTATTTTAAGGATTCTTGAAAGACTCATTAAGTAGATGTTCGGGGAGTTGTTGGTAAAGCAAATAGAGATGTGGATAGAATAAAAGAGATTCAGTCTTCAGTTCAGAAAACAGTTATAGAATATTTGTTTAAAGGCATGCCTCCTTATGTCTCTTTAACTGGGAGTGAGACATAAAGATGAAAATGGTAAGATTGTTTCCTCAATCATTATATAATCAAGTTGAGATAATGATTGATTGATAGATAGATAAAAAGTAGATAAAATATACATTGATAACTGTAATGCAATACAAGTTATACTGCTTGCAAAAAGGGGTGTAATAAGTATTGCTTCTTCCTTGAAGCCTTCTCCATTATCCTTGGCCAAAATTAATTTTCCCATAATCCAAGTTCCGTGAATCATCAACCAGAATTTGCATTGAAACTGAAAGACCAGGATGATTTTACCACATAAACAATGAAAAGTATCTTTAGGTAAAACAAACTATCATAAAAAATAAACTGAGCTATAAAATATAAATGTTTTGTAAACATCCAGTATGATGAAGTTATTGTGTCTGTAAGTAGAGTTTTATGAAATGGAACAGAAAAGGGAGGTGTATGCAGATTGAAGGACTTCTCACTGTAGATTTGAACATGTGTAAATATTCATAGTCTATGAATGAAATATGTAAACAACTATATTTGAAGAAGGGAAAATGTCTTAGAGAGAGAGTACTTTGGAATGGAAAATACCAGGCATAGCAAACTCAGGTCATTACCAACATTGGAGCTGATTACAATATGAAGTAGCATGATGTGAGAGACAACGATACACAAGGGAAATCATCAATATTTTGCAGAAGAAAGGACAGAACATGCTAAATAATTATAAATCTTCAGATAAGAACATATTTAAGTAGATATTTTTTGGATAGGGTAATTTTTTATGAATATCCTCATAGAAATCTCTAACACATTGTTGCAAAAAAAGGTCATAAACTATACTGAGAGGTATTTGCATTAAGATAAGCCAGGTTATGCCAACAAAAGAAATAACCCTTAAGCTTCAGTGATCTTACATAATAAATGTTTATTTCTCACTCACTTTTCATTACCAACATATCCAACAAAGGTCACTAAAGTAATCTTCTCTGTCCAGAGGTTCAAGGACTTGAGCTGATGACAATGACAACTCCGGTATCATATAGCCTGACTCTTAGCACACATGTTGTCTAATATTCTTGTGTCAAGGAATGAGACAATATTGAGGGCCCCATGTTTTTGGTTGTACTTTGTTGCAAAGATGAAATATGTAACTTCAACTTACAGCCCAATGGCCAGAAGTAGTACCATGGTCCTGCCCAGCTGAAAGAAGGCTGACAAATGTCAGATAAGCACATGGATTCTCTGTGCACAAAATGTATTTCTACCACAAGAAACCAGGGTTAAAGAAATGAATCTATGAATAACCAAAGATTGTTAATGCATCTGTGAGAATAAATCAGATACCTTATGATAAGAGTAATAGCCAATAAAAGAAGAGAGTTGAATGGAGCACTGTATTTACTATAGGAAGAAAAAAAAATGAAAATGGAAACAGGCAACAATGAAAGTAGTGAACTGAGACTACTGCCATGGAAGTCAAAAAAAGAAAGTTGTAAACAGTGGAGGGGTTCAGCAATGTCAAGTGGAGCAAAGAAATTGCAAAAAGACAGAAGGTCTTTGGATCTTTCATGTGCAAGTTAGAGAAACTATTTCAAAAGAAAAAGTATAGAATAATCTTGATGGTAACTTACAGATTGCAGATAATGGATGGCTACATGGGTTGAGAAGTGAAGACAGTGAATATCAATTTAATTTTCTCTTATAAACCCAACAAATCCCAACAACGGGAATCCTTAGGTAAATATCTTCATTTCTCTTAAATTCTATTTGTTGTTCTATAAAATTAAGGCCTCTAAAAAGCTTAATTCCAAGATTGCCTCCAGCTCAAAATATAATACTGAAAATACTAACAGCAACAATAATAATTATGAACTATTACTTGTTAACGATGTGCCAGGTATTGTGCTCAAAATTATCTATGCACCATTTCATATATAATTATGTTCACATTTCAAAAAAGAGATTAATGAGATTAAGATTAAATGTTCTGTCCGAAGTCACACATTTATTATGTGGATAAATTTTAATTAGAGCCCGAAGTCATATGTTTCCTTACCCATAATTGATGACAGATTAGATGCATTCTATAGGTAAGTCCTCTATTGATCTTGACCATATATTAAAATTATGCTATCCTTATCAATAAATTTTTAATATTGATTATAAAATTAATAGATCATTTAACAACTATTTATAAAGCATATTAATTAGCAGACCAATGATAGATTAGAGGGAAGCTCTAGCATTTGACTCTGTCTTCTCTAAAACTTCATGAATGACTTTGATGAGCACACGTAAGAATTGGTGTTTATTAAATCTAGTCTCGTCTTGGTGAAGGGAGGAATCTTGTGGAGTTTGAAACTTACTGAAGTTGCAGAAGTAGAGAGCAGCGATGACTGGCTTAATATTTCTGCTGAAGAAGACCCAGAAATTTAGCTGACTGAAAATTCCATGAAGCTAACACAGTCAAGCACTGCTAATCGTACTGATACAATCAATTAACGCATGGGAAGGGCCTAGGTAAAGGGCACCACTGATCCCTTTGAATGTAGCATTAACTGAATAGAAGACATCTGGACTTAAGACATGGTCACTACATTTTAAGAGGAACATTATAACCTGGGGTCTGTTCAAAAGAGAATTACCAAAATGGTCTTGGCACTATAAGCCACCTCAAATGGAAAAAGATTGCAGATACTGAGAATATTTAGCTTGGCAAAGATAAAAATTGAGGATTTACAAACACTTGAAGGGCTAACATAAGAAGATACTGCAAAAATTAGAAAATATATTTCTTTATTGAGTTACACATGGCACTGTGTAACTTTCGATTTTAGGTTTCAGTTTTATCCTCTGTATTTAGAATAAATCTGATATATATAGTTACAGCTGTCCAAGGGAAATGAGCTGCCATTAAGATAACCAAAGTTTTTAGAGTGTTATGTAAGTAGGGACACAGTATTGTTCATTTTTCAAACTGGGTCACTGTAGCTAGTAAAGAGTGCTGATAATAATTATCCTCAGGAAATATGTATAAACTTGAGTTGTCTCAGGTAAAGTGGAGTTTTTCTATCTTATTGAATTCTCCCAGCTACTATATAGGGTCCATATAATCATTGCCTCTATTTTACAGATAAAAAATCTGAAGTGTTATCATACGTGTAAAATCAAACTGATAGTATGTGGCAATCAGAATTCAAATCTGACTACAATTTCCAGACTTTATTTCACTGCTCCATACTGCCACTCCAAAGTTATTGCTTTCTTGGGAAGACATTTATTCTGGGAAATTATTTTCATAAAGACTGGATAAGCACTCTTTTTTAAAAAAAAGAAAAACACTCATATTCTACAGGAGATAATGATCAATGTTTTTTCTTCCTTGGAATCCAAAGACATTGCTGAGTCTACAAATTAGGCAGGTGTGGAAAGGACAGAAAAAAGGCGGGGAGGAAGTGATCTGTAAGTTTCCTTCCAACTTTAAGATCCGGTAATATCATAGAAAACGTGGCCTTGAAACCTTAGATAAGGCTTCATGAAGATGACCATGAAGCAGAGCCCAGGTATATTTTGTTCCCCATTGTCTGCATTGCCGATAATATGTGCTCAATGAACATGGTTAAGTGAGTAAAAAAGAATCACATAAAAAAAAAAAAAAAAACTTCCTTGCACACTTGATCCCATGTATAAGCACCCTTTCCAGACAAAGAACCATTGTTATTTTTATATTAATTTGTCATTATTCACTTTTAATATCTTCATCACTTGTCTATAAATATATCCACGGCTCCCATACCATCTCTGAGTAAATTACACAGGCTACAAAGTCCATCATCCTGAATTTAAGCCCATTCTCTGCCTTTTAAAGGCTGATCTGCCATGGTCAATTTAATTGAGTCAGCCTGTGCCTCATTTTACTTATTTATAAAGAGAACATTGTAACAGTAACTACCTTTTAGAGTTGTTGTGATAATAAATTGCTTAGCACAACATTTGGCGCAAAGTTAGCATTCAATAAATATTAACTATTCTTATTTCTGTATGTGTCCACGCCTTCATGCTAAATTTTGTCCACTTACTTTCTTGCTGAATTAAAATAGTTTCTCATCTCTAGAGAGCCTGAGATATAACTCACCAGGCAGATACAGAGATCATCATAACCTTCATTTTATTTTTAAGATTTAAAAGAGCAATGCTACATCTAGACATAAGAGCTGAGCAGGTTGAAAGGTGTTGATTTGCTGATCTGTTCCGAGCTACCATTGAATTGATCTTAAAAATAGAGCCAGGCTCTGATCCAATGCCCTCTGTGCTCAATGGTGCTGGTTTTCAAGAATTATATCAGGGCTGAAGACAATATTCGCAGAATGAAAAGGGAATAAAGAAAATGGCACACTCTGAGAAATCTAAGTTGGACATTTTCCATAGAAGTCATAGAGTAGTTTCTGACTTAAAGTAGCAGACTATTTCTAAGTACTATTACTAACGGCGTCTTTTCACTTTTCAATAGTATTTACTATTAATAATATTTTTGTTTTCGCAGTGGGAAATCTGAAAACCTGGAAACTCAATCCCATGAGTCATCTCTGATGGGACCGCACGTAAGATCTGGGAAGATGGGTCTCTACTGACAGTGTGACAGGAAAGGTTGTCCCTTCCTTCAGGGTTTGTAAAAGAAGTAATAAGTCAACCAAGAGTGACCTGGTATTAGAGCAAAACAGGGACACACTGGAAGTGTCTGCAATGAGTCCTGCCCTTAGTAGTTTACATCTCTGAGATACAATACAGAGGCACGTCTATCTACACTGATCACTTACATAAAGACTTCAATGTCTGGAAATCAAAAAGGGTCATAAGCAGGTATAATTAGGGAACGTACATTGGCGGAAGCAGGAGGTGAGGCAAGGCTTACAGGTGGATAGAATTTGGATCGACAGAGAGGAGATGCTGACACATTCCAGTTTCTTTGACACACAGAGAGGCTTGATCACTGGCGATCATAAAGAGCCAGTGATGTCTCATTCCTCCTCCTTCCCCAATATGCAACCAGATCCGTTCTTAGTTCTACCATCAGCCTCCAAAATGCAACTGCTTCTGACCTAGAAAAGCATCTAGCTAGCCACATTTTATTTTAATATATATTTTAATTTTACTCTATTATAAATATAAAAATGAATATAGAAACCGAGTTTTAAAATTGTTATTTTAACAAGGACTGGGGTAAAATGTCAATGACCTATTTTCCATTTTCTTGGTTTTCAATCTAATTTTAGTAATACTTAAACCCTACAGTTGCTCATCATTTTGGGACCAGATTTGGGGATGAGAACTTTCTCTTTCAGCGTGAGCCAACTGCTAATGTAGGAGGTGTTTGTCTGGTTTGTAATATTTTATGCAGTTGTTAACAGATATGACTTGAACATTTATTTTATAGAATTAACTGTTAATATTTTTCTATTCTATCTGACAGTTTGAAAATCTGTACTTTTGCAATTATATATTATATCACACTAATAAAATATAAGCAAATTGTTTTTAGTTAAATAATAGAACAAAGAAAGGTTTACTTTTTTGGAGAGCCTGAGTAGTATTCTTATCTGTGTCCATAAGATCCATATATTATTATAATTAAGCTGAACTAGGATATGATAAATTTTGATATTTTTCTTTGACTTTTTTTGAGAGTTCTTCAGAAACTCATAGGATCTATGAATAATATTTTTTTCAGTAGGAAACCAAGTCATGTTCTTCATTATATATTTTTAAAAATATAATTCAGCTGTTCTCATTAAGTTGCATCTACTCAATATTTTCACTTTATTCTACTTTAAGAGAAATCTTAACAGAAATTAATCCCTGATGACAGATTCTTAAGACTCAGCTGATGATTTATAATGATGATAATTGTTCTGAAGACCTTAAATTGCCCATTCCACAAGGGTCTAAAATGAACTCGTCTCAGCTGTCTGGATCATAATGCCATTCACAGACAGTTTGACAAACTACAGCCCATAGGCCAAATCCCAGTTGCCACCTATTTTGTTAAGGCAAGTGAACAAAGAATGTTTCTTCCCCACTAAGTCGTTGAAAAATAAAAGATTAGTATTTCATGATAAATGAAAATTATAAAACTTTCAGAGTTCAGTGTCCAAAAATAAAGTTTTCTTAGAACACAGCAATGCTTGCTGAAGTACATATTGACTGTTACTCTTTTTATGCTCCAGTAGCAAAATTGAGCAGTTGTGATAGGGAACACGTGACTGGAAGAGCCTAAAAATATTTACTACCTGGCCCTTTACAGACACAGCTTGCAGATTCTGTTATAAAAGGCACTAAATTTGAATTAAATTCAGGAGATCTTAGACTTAGTCCTTGATCTGCCATATGCTAGACACGTAACTTTAGGGAAAATTTTTAACCTTAGTGAGACTCAGAATTCTCATTGATAAGATGAGATAAACAGTAAATCTGAACTGTAGGGATACTAATGGTGAAAGCGCCTGTTAGACCATAAAACAATGTAAAATGAAAGAAGATAATATTAAATTAGATGCATACATCCATTTGTGCCAGGCAATTAAAACAAGTATAATAGGATCAAGGCTTTCCACAAGGTATGCATTCAATTTTAAAAAAGCAATTTTGGTTCAAGGAAAAGAAAAAGAAAAAAAGTCTTACAGATTATCAAGTTCAACTCAATAATTCATCTAGTATAAGCAAAATTGCTACTTTCTTGATCTTTCCAAGGACCTTGCAGACAGCTTGTGTAGTGAAATGAGTATTAAGGTTAGATTCACCTTTTCACTTTAGACATGATGACAAAATATGTGTGTGCATATAGACAGTGGATATGGGCATTTTTTAATATATGCACAAAAATGTACATGAGGAAGAGTACCGAAGGGACTCACTCACTTGATGCCTCTAAAATTCTTCAATTAATAAAAGTGTCAGTTCAGAAGCAACAAAGTTGGAAATAAATCACAGGAAGATTCACTTTCAGCAGGGGGCTGAGGGCAAATGTGTGTGTCTTTAAGTGGGTACTGAACTCTGTGTGTGTGAAGACAATTGAAGGAAGCTTCAGGAAGCCTGGATGCTGGACCCTTAGGCGGCCTGCTAGCAAGAGGCAGACAGACAGCCCAGGCTTTCCTTGTACAATCACATTTTTTCCGGTGACATTCCACTTTACAGAATGATGCCACTTTTGTCTATGAGCCAAATTCCCAGTTCAAGAGCACCAATCTACTCTGAACAAAGAGAAGCACCTGGGGCATGCCTGTTTTGATAGCCTGCCTGGCTCCTGAAGTGGCTTGTGTCCAGAGAGGATGTGGATGACAATGCCTTTGACTTGGGTCCTTGGGGGGGTCACGAAAGTGGAAAATTATAGGATCAGGAGGAAAACTGTCTCCTGGGTTGACTATAAACCCAAGGCAAAGTTACAGGATTAAGGACTCATCAGTGGGTCAGAAGTGACCTCTAGTGGGGTCTACAGCTTTATTCTCTTCAATGAAAATTATCTCTGTCATAATACCTGTTTATGGTACAGTAAGGAGGGACCACATTTACATTAGGCACCATTTGATGAAGGGTATAAAAAGAAAAAGAAAATGAGAAATAAATTAGAAATCAAAGTAAGAGGGAAAAAAATTAAAAAGAGAAAGAGAAAGAATACGAAAGAGAAAAAACTCAAGCACCAGAAAAAAAAATAATAAAGGTAACAATATCTATATTGTCTTCCTGAGAATTTATTTCCCTTAGTGAATCAGGAATTGGGGACAAGCCTTAAAATAATATGACCATATCACTCTTCAGTTCAAAATCCCCTAAGCACCTGATATTCATCTTAAAAGTAGAAATGATTCTCCTTTGCAAAGTCTGCAGGACCTTACCTGGCCCAGCAGTTTCTATCTTGCTAACCCATCTTAACTTGTGTCTTTCTTGCTTACGAGCAACACTACTTGTTTTTAGGTTCCTCTAATAAACTCCTCTTCCCACTGAAGGACGTGGGCACTCACTGCTTCCCCATCCTACAGTCATCCCATGGCTGTTTCCACCTTGTCATTTCGTTTCAGCTTCAGGTCTACTCAGAGAGGCTTTCTTCATCCAATCAAATTGAAGAAGTCATCCTCCCTCATCACCACCACTGCATCCTGTTTTATTTGTTGCATGTAATTCATCTATCTGAATATCTCATGTAACCTAATTTGTTATTAATATATATATTTGTCTATCTCACTGAAATGCAAATTTCCTGAGAGCAGGGTCCTAGAAACATACTAATCATGAAGCAGGTTCTCAGTATCATTCATGGAATGGATGAATGAATAAATACTTGAAAAGAATTGCTTATGTAGACATTTTGAAAAGTTTGATTTGAAAATGACTTGGAGGCCTTTCCATTCAACCCTTTCTATTTATATGTTATGACTTGATAAAACTAAGACCCTTAGAATTTAAGTGAATTATACAAGGTCATGTCATTATTTGTGTCAAAGATGGACAGCACCACAGCATTTCACTATATTTATTTTGAAATTTGTATGTAAGTTTCTCATTCCAGAAGTGAAGCTAGATGAGTGATTCTATACAAAAACAGGCATGCTGCAGTATGATAAACCTCAAGAAAGCTATTATGCCACCTTCTGTCCTCTTTCTCTAGATAGACTATGGAAGAAGAGGGATGATGTCTAGCCAAGTAAGGAACTGGGGTGACATTTTGTTGTTATTGTTATTCTAGACATGATTTGGTGAATGTTAGTGGTAGAAAATATTTGGTGGCATGATTCCGCTATTAGTGGGTTCCCAGAAGACTGAGTTCTTTCTTGTACAGAAAGGAGGGACTACACTTACATTAGCAGTTCTAGGTGGATGGAAACTCAATATCTTCTCCCAAAAGTTCTGTTATCTTAGTATGTTAAACCGTAGATATAACCGACAGATCCTTTATGTATCAAGTAGGTGAAATCCTGGCTTATGTTAAAGGATAAGGATCGTTATGTTAAGGCTGTGGCTAGGTTTCACATTGACGCTGTCTGGGTAAAATTAACTGACTTATTCTCTTAAGACATATGGAGAAAGGTCAATTGCATAATTGCATTTTAAACACAGAACCTGCATCAGCAAGTGCATTCATTTTCTAGGACTGCCATAACAAAGTACCACAAACCAAATGGCTTAAAACAACAGAAATATATTGTCTCACGGTTCTTATATCAAAGCATCAGCAGAGTTGGTTCCTTCCAAAAACCATGAGAAAGAAACCTGTCCCGTGCCTCTCCCTTAGCTTCTGGTCGTCTGCTGGCAGTCTTTGGCATTCCTGTTTGTAGGCTCATCATCCTGATCTCTGCCTTCAGATTCACATGACATTTTCCCTGTGTGTGGGCTCATCTCCAAATTTCACCAGTTATACTGGATTAGGGTTCACCTTAATGAGCTCATCTTAACTAATTATACCATGAACAAACCAATTTCCAAATAAGGTCACATTCTAAGCTGTGGGTTTCAGATCTCAGCATATGAATTTTGGGGAGACACAATTCTATTCATAACATCAAGTTTAGTTTCAATAACTCGAAGGGACTGACTACCAGAGAAAGATAATATCATTATAAAGTAGTATTTCCTGGGATGGAGGTTAAGTTCAGGGACCACCTTAAAAAACAAAACAAAACAAAAACAAAAAATATCTATTGACTTAAATTCCAACAATTTTCCCATTACACAAAATTGCCTTTATATTCTAATAATTTATATAGCCATCTGAGTTCATTGAGCATCTAGCTTTGTCCAGGCACTGTGCATTTAGGCACCGGAATCCAGCCAATGACCAAAAATAATTTCTCACTTAGTAGGTGGCAGCGTACTGCCCAACTTTGTGCCTCCAACGGAATGTATCAATTCAATCAATATTATTTGGAACTATGATAACCATATGAACAATGAGGTTTTCAAAGTAGAAATGAGTGTCGGAAAGGATTCAGAACGGAAGTAATGTGCAAGCTGAATAGTAATAAATCAAACTATGATGTTGCTTCCGCAACTGTTCTGATCCATTGAGACATGATTTTTAGTTGTCGCCAAAAGTAAAATCTACCAAGTATGAAGTCTTGAGTGATCTTTAGGGTTTTATCCTCGTATAGTAACTTTAGGAATGACTTTGTATTTGAAAACCACATATTACGTTTGTATGATTCTCTAAATCGGAAGCGTTCTGTGCACACCTTTCCAAAGCTGGTGCTGGCAGGATTTTCTTATATTGCTATGCTATTTCTGCTCCTGTTTACTAAAAGCCTTTTCAACTCTTCTTGTGCATTTATATCTAAAATCTCCTTTTTCCCTCTAGTGGAAACAGGAGAACGCAATCCTGCAGGGAGACTGTTTGTTAAGGTTTAACCTGTAACACAAACATGTTTTATCTGGTCTAGCACAAGCTGCAGAGCCTGAGAAGCTTGGAGCCATTTGTCTCTGTAGGATCCTCAGGGTATTGAAGTAATAAGCCACCACGGGGTCACAAAACAACAAAGAACATACTTCCTAAGGATTTGTAGATGTGTTTCAAAACTCTCAAGGTGCAAACAAGTGCAGCCTACTTATACAAGATGACTGAGAAGGCCTATGGAGTATTGTATAACTAGACAGAATGTCAGAATTGAGTATGCATGAAAAGTGGCTCACACTGAGCTCTTTGAATTGTATAGAGGTAGAAGTTTGAATGAGGAAGAGCACTGGCCTGAGGGAGGAAGTTCTGGTCCTCCCATTCATTGTTCTGGCATGAGGTCGGTCATTTAATGACGCCAGACACCACTGTTCTCATATGAATTGGAGTCTGCACTAGATCTGTTTTCCAAAAGTTCCTGCTACCAACAGCCACATATATTATTCCTGCATCCTACAGGTTTCAGAAGTGGAAATGTCTTTTTATGAAGTTTTAAATATTCATTTGTTTATTTATTGAGTTATAATTTCCATACATTTCAGTTTTGATGTAATTTTTGAAACTGTATAGCTACTAGTCAGAAATTGCTGCGCATAAAATTATAAGAAATATTACCATCTGGAGTTCTAACATTTTCAGGCAAAAATTAAGGCATTTTGTTAGCTTATATCACTGTCACAATTTTTGAAATGCTGCAAATTTTACAGGCCACTATGATTTCCAGGAGTCAGATAAAGATCGCTGGGAATAGATAATCTCTATGATTCTTTCCCTAGAACCTAAAAATTCGGGAGTTAATTTGCATGCTCCCAGTGATGGAAGTGAAAGGAAAAATAAATGTTAATTATTGCCTTGAGTAAAGGATCACTTATAGGATCTACCTTGAGTCCCCGACTAATGATATCATTTGGAGTTCTTTACTGCTCAGAACTACCTTTAGATTAGGGCAATGGAAGGCCACCTATATAGTACAGTTGGAAAATTTATATCAAACCACTGCACACTTAACATCCTGGGCATGGTACAGAAACCTAGAGGCCCCCTTTTACAGAGACCAATGCTTTAGAAAGAAGCCATTAGCATGTCTCCCCCATACCCTTGCATTATTCTTTTCCTTTTTTTTTTTTTTTTTTCTTTTTCTTTTGAGATGGAGTCTCTCCCTGTTACCCAGGCTGGAGTGTAGTGGCACAATCTTGGCTCTTTGCAGCTTCCACCTCCTCTCCCAGCTTCAAGTAATTCTCCTGCCTCAGCCTCCTGAGTAGCTGAGACTACAGGCATGCACCACCATTCCTGGTTAATTTTTGTAATTTTAGTAGAGATGCGGTTTCACCATGTTGGCCAGGATGGTTTCAAACTCCTGACTTTGTGATCCACCTGCCTCGGCCTCCCAAAGTACCGGGATTACAGCTGTAAGCCATTGCTTCAGGCCGCGTTATTCTTTAAATGAGAAATATCTTAATTTCCGTGGCACATAAATTATTCATCAAGCTAAAAATGATTTAGTAAGTACCTATTGGTGACCAGATGCTGTACTGATCCCAGGAACATGAGAGTCCTATCTCTGCCTTCAGGGAGTTTACAAGCTAAAGAGATTTGTAGATCAATCCAGCACTGAGGCACTGAGAAATGAAAACAAACAGAATGAGGAAAAGACTGGAGTTCTTGATGAGGAATAGCTGCAATGGGGAGAAAAATAAGAATGGGGTGAAGGGAAAGGAGCAGGGAAGCATGCAGTAAATACAAGAAAATAAAAGAGTGGAAGGAGGAGGTGACAGAGGACAAGAGTTGGAAGCAAAGATTAAGTTGTTTTAGTAGAACCAGATGACACTGCTACCCCTGCACAATTTGCCAGGATCAGCTCCCCTCTATATTACTTCTGGAAGTATTTACATGTCAGTTTACTCCGCTGTGCTGGGTTGTGACTGTCCTCTGAGAAGTAGCACAGTATAAGTGCCGTCGATCCACTGGTCGTCTGAAGCACACACTGCCAAGACAGTGCTTCAATTAAGAAAATAAATTCAGGTGTTTGTGAAATATACATTCTTTCACTGTACTTTGCTCAATGCACATTCATCATGGAGCTGTGTCTCTTGGAAGTTTTCTCAACCTTACAGATTCAACCACTGCAGCTAGATGTTTCTGTTATAAACAGAAATTCTGTTATAAATCCGGTAAAGGCAAGTGACAAATAGCCTCATTTTCTCCTCTACTGGATGTATTTGGAATTAACAGGGACTCCAGAAAATGAAGAGGCAGCATAGTTTGGTGAGGGGGGAAAGAGAGTTTTAGACAAAAGTGAAAATTTCTCTGCCCTTGTTCCGCCTCTGCCAGCAGGTTATTTCCAAAAGGTTTGTTTATTTATTGAATTTAAAGCAGTGTTTTCTCTGCTAAAAAGTGAGAGGGCTGAGGTCTTATTTCTAAGGACATATCCAGCTCTATTATTCTGGGTCTAAAATTATAGTACTGGGCTGAGCAATATTCCCAACATTTTATCAAGAACCTCTCTGCTCATGGAAGCATGGAATACATTATGTCAAAACAGTCAGAATTTTTTTTATCCCTGCCCTCCTGCATTCTAGGGGTTCCTCCATGTTGACAGTATCAATCAATGCATGCATGCCACAAGGGAAGACAGCTGTCAAGTGCACACTGGTTTAAATCAGCCTACTATGAGTCATTATACTGAGTGTGATGCATGTTCAAAGATGTGTGAGATAGAAAACTGGAATTAAGGAGAGAGGGCTATTGGTTTCAGATGACCCCCCAGATGGTTTTTATTGTCGGATTCCAGGTGACTTGGATAAATTATGAAAGAAAGCACTTACCAAATAAATGTTTAAACACTATACCTGATCTGTATTATAAAACATTGTATCAGCAAATTGATTACTTTAGATAAAGCAATATAGAATAGTACAAAGAAGAAAGAAAAAAAATTCTAAGCAATTCTCTTTCTGAAATCACCAAAACATAGAAAGTAGAAAACTTAAAAACTAATGCTGTGGTGCATGAGTTATAGTGAGCCTGAAGTCTACTCCTCTACTTGCTTGTTATGTAAAAGATGTGGTACTGTATATGTTTGTGTGTGTGTATTTATAAATATGCATGTACATTACATATATATGTGTACATTATATATATATGTACACACACACACAATTGTCATGCACAGTCTCTGTTATGATCCTACAGATTTGATGGAAAATTAAATATTCTAGGAAAAAAAAAAAATGTCTTCCCCAAATTAGAGAGATCCATAACAACAATAACAGCAATTTCATGGATTAAAAAAAGACCTGAAGGAAAAAAAAATGGTTTCCTCGATATGTTTTTCTTTCTGATTAAATAGTTTGAATTGTTTTGATAAATAAAACCCAAGCAAAAGCGTCAGTCAATCTGTTAAAAAGACGAGGGTAAAGTATGATTAAACTGAAATGAAAGAAAGATTTTGAACAGAGGAGTGGCATGTGTTGCAATCAGTTCCTTACAGAAGTTCCAGTCTTCTCTTCTGGGGTTGGGCTGAGGGTGTTGGTTGTTTCGTCTGCTCAGAACTCTTCCTTGCTTGAGGATTTGCGATCCTTTCATATTGAGAAAATTCTCCCAATTCCAAATATGTGAGAGTAGAGGAGGATGGTCACCCAAATATGATACATCATGCACTGAAGGAGATTTCCAGGTGAAGGTGGGTCCATCAGAATCCATTTCAAGGATTTTTTTTAGAAAAGAGTAGCGATCTCTGCTGCTGGTCATCAAAGATTTTATCATGAAAACTATGGTGATAGAAGGATGAGTTGTGTGTTTATAAAAACCAATGTCTTAGACATTCAGAACACAGTGAAGCTCATAGAATGATTTTTTTTTTTAATTATTTTTTTTACTCTGGCCTTAAACCATACTCTGCCTAATAGACACGCCCCTCTCCTTTGCAAAATTTTGGGCAGATTCTCTCACTCCATGACTTTTGCTCCTTTTAATATTTTTATAAAAATCTGCAGTGCCATGTGGAAGTTATTGTTAATATTCCATTGAATCCTCTTCTCCTAGCTCCTAGGTCACCATTTGTTTGATCCACAGCCTTTTCTGTCTCAGGCTCTCCAGTTTTAGGGCAGGTGGTGAAGGATTATGAAAAGAGATAAACGCCTTCTATTTAGTTGATGGTCATTTCTCTTGGCTGGTAACACCTTCTGTCTAAAGAGTCTTCTCATGGGGCACATGTGTGAGTTGTGTTGAGGCCTCCACACAGTACAATTCTTTGATGTATGAGAATCTTCTACTTTTGCTTTGCCCAGCCTCTGTCCACAGGTCTGGTACCTCTTGGGTGAGGTACTAGAAACTTTGCTCCAACCTATTTCCTTTCCAGAAAGAAAGATCACATATCACATGAGGAATAGATTACCACAGTCCTCTCTTTCCTCCATCCCACCAAGGTTGCTCCTGTCAGCCTCTGTCGTCTTCTGGTGCCAAGGAGAAGCTGCTGCTTCGGTTCATATACCAACCTCCTGAAGCGTGTGTCAGATTCTCCTAAGAACTCTGTTTCTGAGCTTAGGGGTGGCAGGCACTGGGTAGGTCTCCAAGTTTCTCAATTCAGCAAACATATAGCTGCAGAGAGATGCCAGTTCCACAATTATAATTCTCCTGCCACTAATCAGGTTCTATGGGGATGTGTGTGGCCACTCTTAGCTTTGGGGTTTCTGCAGAGAAATCTGTGAAAATGAAAGAAGCCCATCTGCAGAGGGAGAAATTGAAGCCAAATTACGGGGAAAAGTAGGCAGTGAGAGAAAGAGTGATATCCTGGTTGTGTTCATGTCTTTGGTTCTGATTGTATTTAGGACCAGCGCTGCCTCAGACTTGCCATGGTGTAATTACATGCAGCAGTTTTTCTTTCTGCTTAAGTAGGTTTGAGTTTAAACATCAGAATCTCTCTCTCTCTCCCTCTCTCTCTCTCTCACACACACACACACACATTTATAGACACACACACACACAGAGAGACATATACATATATACATATATCACACATATATATCTGTATATACACATACATATATATGTATATATATACAGAGAGAGATGAGGAGTGTTAAATGTTGCAGTCACTTCTTTGCAGAAGTTGGAGAGAGAGAGAGAGACAATATTCCAGGTGTAAATTGAGATTTTGACACAATGATGGAGAACTAGGGTTTGTTATCTCTTAAAAGTCCCACATTTTTTTTCTGAAGTGGATACATACTCAAGGATGTTTCAACCTAGCAAATTTATGTTTGCCAGCTACTGGGTTGACAGTATTTTATTCATTTTAAAGGTAAAAATTTATAAATCTTTCATAAAAATAGTTGAAGCCCATGTGTATTCGGGTTTCATTAGTTTTGACTCTCACACACAGGCACATACACAAAAATCAAATGTATCCAATTAGAGGTCATAAAGGATGTTCTGGGTCAACAAAGCCATCATTTGATAAAATATACTTCAACATTCTTCAAGCATTTATGGTAGTTAATTATCTAGTCTGGCCTTGGGAGTCTCCAGAGATCATGTTTCCGTTGCCTTTTGTTCCATTAAATCTATCAGTTTGCATTCACATTGGCAGTAGAGGAGTTGAAGCAAGAAAAAAGAAGAAAAATCATTTTTCCCCTTATAAAGCATCACTTCATTCTAATACATACAGATAATATTTTGAAAACCTGACCCCATTACATTTTGCTTAGTTTCACATATTTCCCAAATTCCAAGCTACATTGTAGGGCACCCAACAGAACTCCCTGAGAAGCTTCTAAATACTAACATCATATCAAATCCTCCAGCACTCACATGGGGAAGGTGTTGAAGTCATTCTGTCTCAGAAATACTTTTGTCCCTGAAATATTTATTCAAATTTAAATCTACTGAATAGTCTGAAAACCAACGTTTTAATAACAAAACAAAACAGCTTATGGTTCAAAGTGAATGTGATGCCTGGTCTGATGCCTGTAGCTCTTTATCTGAGTATATGCTGACATCTAACAGCAGTTTCTAAGCTCCCTCTGATGGTGGGCGACCATTGCATTACTTCCCCATTGTATCATTCTCGTGCTTGACTCCATAAATGAGCTTGTTCAGTTCCTAGTGGTAAATTCTCTGTTCTTTCCTTCATGTCTCTATGTTTTTCAACATACACAGACAATAGCTTATCAGTTTGAAAATCCCAAACTAGTTAGTAAGCAAGCAAATACATGCAAAGAACTATATTTCTTACTACTAAAATCTGTTCCACAAATATCTTTCCTCTTAAAAAGTTTGATTTGCCTTTGCTTCTGATACCCATTATGTTGATAAAGAATCATGCATCTTTGAGGTTATACATAAAAATAATTGAGGATCTCCTCACTACAAATAATGTGACTACATTTGCAGTTTTGCTGTATTTGATGTGTGGCTAAAAATGAAACTCAAAATTTAAAGCAATTCTAAGACTTAGAAAAAATCTTTCCTTATTTCCTTACATTAAAACATTAAATCTAACCACATAAAAGTGTTCTCATGGGTGATGGAAAAGTTTGGATACAGAGGGCATGTCTGGTTCCATGAAAGATGGGAAGTTAAAGTAAATAATAAGTGTGGAAATTTAGTGCTTAAAAGCTTTCTCATGAAAATGCGAGGTGGCCTGGGCTCTGGGTCACAATGCTTTCTTTAATGGAGCTTTTAGTTAGTAAGACAAGGAATGCATTGTTACTGGACTATATACCTATTTGCAAAAAAAAAAAAAAAAAAAAAAAAAAAATCTAGCAGTGGAAAATAGATTGCTTTCCATTTGATCCTCGAATCAAAGAATATTAGTGATGGAAAAGGTCTTTGAGATCACCGAGCCTAACACCTTTCTTCTACAAATAATAAAGGTAAATCACAGAGAGGAGAGCTAACTCTACAAGGCCACAGAACTAGGTGAGTCTATTTAGGTAGTGATATCATGATTTCTTTAAGTGCAGCATCTTAGCCATAAATTCCAATATTCTGGAAAGAACAATGAAAGAATTTTGAAACTTAGGCTCACTGAAATTAATTTACTTTTTCAACTATTTGATTACTTTTCTCCAAATTTCTAAGTAAACCTGGATGTTGTGACTATATTATTGATTTACTTATTGATGGAAATCATACATTTAAAAAAGTGTGAACAAAATGTATTTTCTTGATTTCAAAAAGATGTTAATTTTGAAAGAAGCAATTAAAATAGCTTAAAAAATTTAGACTTTCTATTTCTTCTTATTCCTCTTTATCTTCTCTTTCTTTCCTTTACCTTCTCCTCTTGAACAATTCCCATCCACCAGCCATGAGGTCTGCCTGGACAAGGAAGACTGGGTGGAGGTCAGTGGCACTGTGGGGCCTGAAGTTGTATATTAAAGCGCAGTGAGGGTGAGAATGGCCTTCATTTGGGAATGGTGGCAGCCCAGCACCCAGTGTTGGATGCAACTGTGGTGATAAGGTTAGCCACATGGATAGACAACCCGATATTGGTAGTCAGAATCCAAGAAGGGTGAGCAGGGTGTCTGTGCATATGAAATGTAGTAGTGGCAGTGGCCTGACCTGAGGTGTTAGACAAAGATTAGGCTAAGAAGCGTGAATTCACAGAAGGGTGTTCTGAGGGTATGTTGCTGCCAGTTTGATGAGAAAAGTGTCCCCACAGGAGAGGGGTCTAGCATGTGAGAAAAAAAAAAAAAAAAAACACTTTAGCTGATTTTGTTGCTTTGGATTGCAATTAAAGATGTAATTGTGAACGTGTGGTTTTAGTATACACAGGGACACACAGAAATAAATATTTGTATAAATCTGCATCTCTCTATCTTTAAATACGTATTTATATATATATCCTATATATATCTTTTAATATATTAAATATATGTGCCATATATTTGTGTCATACTCTGCTTGAGTAGTTACAATAAATTACCCTAGATTGGATGACTTAAACAAGAAGATATTATTTCTCACAGTTCTGGTGGCTGGGAAGTCCAACATCAAGGTATCAAGTCCAACATCAAGTCCAGATCCAGTGTCTGATGAGGGGCTGCTTCCTTGTTTGCATATGATGTTCTTCTTACTGTGACCTCACATGGCAGAAAGCAGAGAGAACACAAATGACCCTTGAACAACAAGGGGGAAAGGGATGCTGATCCCCTGCCCAGAACCCCTTCATATGCAGTTATATGAAAATCTGTATATAACTTTTGACTGCCCAAGATCTTCAACACTAATAGCCTACTGCAGACCAGGAGCCTTACATATAACATAAATAGCTGATTACCATATATTTTTAATATTATGTGTATTATGTGTTGTATTTTTACCATAAAGCAAGCTAGAAAAAAAAGGTTGTTAAGAAAATCATAGGGTTGGGCGCAGTGGCTCATGCCTGTAACCTCAGCACCTTGGGAAGCTGAGACAGGTGGATCACTTGAGGTCAGAAGTTCGAGATCAGCCTGGACGACATGGCAAAACCCCATCTCTACTAAAAATACAAAAATTATCCAGGAGTGGTGGTGCACACCTGTAATCCCAGCTACTCGGGAGGCTGAGGCAGGAGAACCACTTGAACCTGGGAGGCGAAAGTTGCAGTGAGCAGAGATTGTGCCACTGCACTCCAGCCTGGGCGACAGTGTAAGACTCGGTCTGAAAAAAAAAAAAAAAGAAAAGAAAGAAAATCATAAAGGGAAATGTATTTACTATTCATTAGGTGGAAGTAGATCTTCATAAAGATCTAGACCTTCAACCTTGGCATGGTAAGTAGGTTGAGAAAGAGTAGGAAGAGAAGGGGGTTTGCCTGTCTGTCTCTGAGGTGGCAGAAACAAAGGAAAATTTGCATATAAGTAGACCTTTGACAGTTCAAATCCATGCTGTTCAAGTGCCAACTGGATAGAAATAGTTTCTGAAATAGTTTCTATTTCATAGTTCTAAGGCCAAATTCCCTGTTCTCCCAGTAAATTTTAGTTTTGCTGTTAAGGCCTTTCAACTAATTAGACAAGACCCACCCACCTTATCCAGGCTAATCTCCTATATGTAAAGTCAACTGATAGTAAATATTAGTCATGTCTTTAAAATATCTTCATAACAACATTGGGATTACTGCTGAACGAAACAAATGGACATCATAGCTTAGCCTGGATGACACATAAAATTAAGCATTGCATATACTGACATTGATCCACTGGTTTTGATAGAAATGGTGTGATTATATAGACAAATGTCTAGTTTGGAAATACGTACACATCAAAATGTTTGGGAGTGTTTGGGCATGATGTCAGCATCTTACTCACATGTGAACTGAGGGGGCAAAATGACTGTGTTGTGCTCGCATATATCCTGTAAGTTTGCTATTGCTTCATATTTAAAAATGGAAAAAATAAGACAAATGAAATGATCATTTGAGTGTGTGTGTGTGTGTGTGTGTGGCCTATTGCAAGTGTAAGTCCCATCCTGAGAAATATATAGTTGTTCAAGCCTATATTCTGCAATGGGTTTATCATTTTATCCACAGTGGGCACTAAGATGGTGAATCTGTTAAGAGTTGGGGGCCATACAGCCAGGATATTTCGCTCTACTATTTAATATAAAGATAACAGAAAATTACTTGAACAGAATTAAAGTTATACTAGAACGGGGGCATTCACTAGTGCTGTACATTGAGAGAAGAAACTTCTGGAGAGCATCAAGAAACCATGCTACCTTTTTCTGTGGTGCTAGTGCTTTCTCTGGGAGAGAGTGAGCTCACAGGCAAGCCCATAAGTTATTTGTTCATTCTCAGAGAGTATGAACATTTTCCACTTACATTAAGTCACGAACAGCCTCACCTCTGCAGTCAATATGTGTAGCTAAAAGTTATACAGAACATTCTGAATTTCATTCAGAATTAATGCTTGTTCCTGTGATTTTGCCCCTCTCCTGGTCTATCCCTCCTGGAGCTCAGGCTGGTGCAGGTGGGAAGCCCTGCAGCAGAAAAGGTGGACATGGCCAGCTTGCCTTCTTTGTTTTTCATACTGTTAGATCCCCATCCACATGCACACACACCTCACTCTAAATAACTAGCTGTGTTCTGACCCCTCCATGGTAGGAGGGAAGGGGTATGCAGAGCAATTGCAGAGGAGAGGAAAATAGATTATTTTTGACATTACTGTAAACCTGGTGTGGCCCAGGCTGGTCAGAGTTTAAAGCTGACCTTTCCTGGTGGGGTGCTTTCTTGTTTCAGAAGAAACTTGTGTCTGAGAACTTTTACCCTGTGGAGGGCACATACAATCTGTCTGGCTTCTCAGGGCTCCTCTTGGTGATGTTGGTTCTCAGACCATTTCCACGCACTCTTGCTCTCAAGAAGTTTCATTGCATCTCCAGGAGGGTCTCCTGTGCAAACCACTTAAAGATGGCTCTAGAATGACTCATCTGCTTCTGTATCTCCCTTGCTCTCTCTCTATTCCACAAGAAACATCTAGAAACATCTGTCTATCACTTAAGTGAAGCAAGCATCATCTACCCTGGTGAAGCAAGCTGCTTCAGTTAGCTGCTCACTTGTGTGATGACTCAACTGTGATGCAGGTTTCCCTTCACTGGGTCCCACAATTCCCGAAGACGCCAACCAAGTTCTGCAATTAGACCCATATATTTGAGGTGAGGACAGTCAGCGTCTCTTTTCTTTCCCCATGGGACAGGGGTAAGGAAAATGCAAAGATACTCCAGCAGTTTTTTCTAAAGACATTCTCTCACCAAATTCAAATGACCTGTCCATTATACTTGGGCACTTTGAGTGGGTAAGGAGTCCAGCATTTTAAAAGATGTTTTAAGCTCCCTTGGTAGTGGTAGTAATTACTGATGTTTGCACAAAAATCTAGTTCTCCACCTCTCTCATGAGTTTCCTTCCCTCCATATCTTTCCATGCACATGGTAAGATTGCCCTCCCAGCTCTCTTACTGATGGGTGGAGCTATGTAACTAGATCTGGCCAATGAGTTGTAAATAGAAGTCACATGAGTCACATGTAGGCAGGAGCATGCAATACAGATGCAAAACCTACCAGGGCCCTCTTTCTCTGTGATGTGACAACTGGCAATGTTCTAGACAAAGGACTTGCCTTCAGTTGAGATCTTAGGGTAGAGATGATGGAGAGGAAGCCCCACCCAACTGGCAACACCATACACGTTGAACAAGAAAGAATCCATTGAGGATGCACTACTGGCAGGCTGGGTCACTTTTTACTGCAGCATGACTTAACGAGTCCTAACTGATTTAGAATTGCTACAAATTCAGCAAAGTGCCTCGCTTTGGGATGAGGGAGCCCTTACGCTGGTTTGTTCGTTTTCTCTATTTTTGAGGTCTCTGCTCAAACTGAGGCAGTGTTCCATTTAGCATTCTTCCAGCACTTATAATTGTGGTTGACAGCACTGCACAGAGTCTGGAGACACAGTGCCTGGCTTCCAATCCTAAAGAGATGGTGTACTGGCTTTGTGTCCTTGGACAAGATGTTTGACTGCACTGTGCCTCAGTTTTCTCATCTGCAAAACATGGATAATAGTAGTTCCTATCTCATGGGTTGTTATGAAGATGATTATAGTTAACATTTTTAGTGGGTTTGGATTAGCGCCTGACACATAGCAATTTTCTACATGCATGCTTACTAATAAGTGTGATATAGTTTTTAACTTTCATCTATTTATCACTAGCAAGGTACAGCTGAAATGTCTCCAGTTTGCTGCTACAATGCTCATTGCTTAACTGAAGCGCTACAGTCTGTCTCTGCCTGTCTGTGCTGAAAGGCCACATCTTTGAGTCAGGGCATTTATTATCCTTTGCTGTAGATTCTTAATTTCTTTATCATTTTTTGCTTACAGTTCCAACATTAAATATTCCTTAGTTCTCTGATATGGTTTGGATATGTGTCCGCTCCAAATTTCATGTTGAAATGTAATCCCCCATGTTGGAGATATGGCCTGCTGGGGGCTATTTGAGTTGTTAGAGTGGATCCCCTATGAATGGCTTGGTGCCCTCCCCATGGTGGTAAGTGAATTCTGGCTCTGAGTTCACAGAGTGGCTAGTGTGTAAAGGAGTCTAGTTCCTGTTCGTCTCTCTCTCACTCTCTCTGTCGCTGGGTGATATATGGACTCCTGCCTCACCTTCTGCCATGATTTTAGTCTTCCTGAGACCTCATTAGAAAGTGAGTAGATGCTGAGGCCACGCTTGTACAGCCTGCAGAACCATGAGCCGAAAGAAACCTCTTCTCTTTATAAATTATCCAGTCTCGGGTATCTCTTTACAGTGATGCAAATGGACTAACACAGTTCTCATCAAATCAATTTCTACAATTCTTGTTACTACAATTGCTACTTAGCTAGATCTACGTAATGCAGGGCTACGGGAAGCTTTCGTGCTGCAGGCTCCACAAAACACCAGCGGCAGCTACTTTATTATGGGAATTGGACACACTTTTAAATTAGTGTTGTTGTGTCCATGATCCACCATCACTTTGATTATAGGAAGGGTTAAATTGGTCTAGAATTTGGGGTGACAGGGGCTCGTGGAGCAACTTTCTGAATTTTGACAATTTGGACATAGCTTTCTTATTTTACTTTATTGAAATTACTACTATTGTTGAAATAGCAACTGTCTACACAGTGCCATGACACATGCTCTCTTGCTATATCTAACTTGTGTTTTTACCATTTAACTGTTTCATGGTTATCGTTAAGTAGGCAAGGTAGGCCTGGCTCTAATATTCTGGAATTGGGTGATTAGATCATAGGAGATGACAGCATATGAACTAGCGAGAAAATATAAGCTGCTTCTTGTGTATGGTTCTTCTGTTTTAGATAAAGTATGTTATGTGTTGTTTTTGTATATTTTACAATTCTATTTTTACTATAATAATTCACAAGCTCGGTGCACAGGCTCACGCCTGTAATCTCAGCACTTTGGAAAGCCAAAGCAGGAGGGTTGCTCGAAGGCAAGAGTTCAAAACCAGCCTGGGCAACATTGTAAGACCCCGTCTCCACAAAGCAATACAGAAAAAATTAGCTGGGCATGGTGGCATGCACCTGTGGTCCCAGCTACTTGGGAGGTTGAGGTGGGAGGATCACTTGAGCCCAGGAGGTAGAGGTTGCAGTGAGCTAAGATCATGCCACTGCACCCCAGCCTGGGTGACAGAGTGAGACCTTGTTTCAGAAATAAATAAATAAGTAAATAACTCATAGAATCTTATAATTATAATATTATACTGGATAATAAGTTATAAGCAATTTGACTGTGATGTAAGAGAAATATAATTTTATGTGAATTATTAAAATATCTTTCTGTTTCACAGAAGCTTAATAGAAATGTTTCTGTGAAATAAGATAACCTTGGAATGAGTCTATTCTCTTAGAGTATATGTTCTCCTTGGACATTTATTAGGGACTCTAACATTTTATTCTGCTGTAAATTTTAGTTGCTATCCTATTCTTTACAACCAACTTTTCAAAGTTTAATGTCAATTCCTAATTTGACTTTAAACTTGGCAAGTTTTTGAGTCTATGTGATATAATATGAGTTTCAACTTCCCTCATTAATCTTTCCTGCTTTTGTTGAATTCCTTTGGGAAGCAGCAAAGACAACAGAGATAAGTTGGCACAAATCGTAATTGTTATTTGTGGGAAGAAGATGTGCTGAGATTCTTGCTGAAAATGTGCTTTCTATAGTCCTCAAGTGAAGAACAGTGTAGAAAAACACATGTGGAGGAGACAAATTTCTCCTTGAAATAGTTTGTTAAAGTCATTGCTTTATATTAATATGTTTTTTGAATATAACAGTTATTCTATCTAATATTATTTAATGCATATAATCAAAGACAAAGAAGCAATAAAGCTGTGTTTCATTCAAAATTTTCAGCATGGAGTTTGAATTTTCAAAGCTAAAAACTTGAGATTTTGAAAGAAGTAAGATTCCTTGACCAGTTTGGGTTGTGTACCCTGAAATTCACAATAGATCAGAATCACATGAACTTAACACCTGGGATTTTTTTTAAGAAATAATTTTATATATTATCAGAAATAAGAATGAAGACCTTATATTGAGTATAGATATTGCCAGAAATGCTACATTTTATCTACAAAATGTTATACTACATAGCATATATATCATGTGAAATTAATTTATTAAAACAAGGTACATCAGTATTCAACACAAACCTTATTCTAAGGTTGCATTGTGTTTTATGATACAAAAATTTTATTCTATTTTTAAATAAATTTTGCCTTTATTTTAATGCAGTAAATTAGGGGAATCTTTCTTTTTACCGGGATCGAAGAATTCAGTAAAGTTTCCTTGAGTAGACTTTGATAAATATCTTTGGGGAAAATTAAGTAGAATTAAGAGCATTCCAAACCTTTAGGAATAATATGGTCTGATTTGATTTCTTCCTTGAGTTACTATAAATGTATCTTTAGAAACCATTGCCTGTCTTTCCAGAGACCTTCAATTTCATCTGTCACCCTCTGGTATGCTCTCAACTTCATATCCTGCCCTCAATATTAGATGTTAATTACATCCCAGATAATGTACCTGGTGTTTGGTTGCTGCTCCAAAGACTCTGAAGTAGGTACTATCATTATCTTTCATTTTTTTTTTTTAACTAATGAAGACAGTTGAGAGGCTACATAACTTCACCAAAGTGTCAAAGTTAATAGTGAATCAAATATTCAAGTTCAGATACGATTGTTGTCAAAATTTAGGCCCTTAACTGCTTTACAATTCTCTCATCTAAAAGTTCAGTCTCAATTTAATGCACTGTTTGCATAAAATCAGAACTGTCCAAATAACACAACTTGGACACCTTAACATGCCTTCAAGTCTCTTTCATGTTTTTTAAGTTAAGGAAATTGTCATTGATCCCTATCTTTCAATGGTTTAAATTAAGGAAATTGTTATTGATCTCTATCTTTCAATGGTTTAATTTACGTAATCTTCCCTCCTTGCACCATTCAGCTCTTCAAAAAACTTACAAGATTGCACTATACACCCTACGAACTAATTTCCTTTTGTTATCCACAGGTTCTGGTGAAAACACTTGTAAGTTTCAGCCTGGTTGCCTAGCTTTGCTGCAGAAAGTTGAGGTGCAGGCACTTTGGGTACAGGGTACAGATGAAGAAGGAGCACCCTTAGGAGACTACAGTGTGAAGACAGTTCACTGCTAATGTTTTG
Organism: Mandrillus leucophaeus; assembly: GCF_000951045.1. Classification (NCBI taxonomy): domain Eukaryota; kingdom Metazoa; phylum Chordata; class Mammalia; order Primates; family Cercopithecidae; genus Mandrillus; species Mandrillus leucophaeus. The sequence goes on along the minus strand of NW_012109808.1, from coordinate 5,185,361 downwards.
AATCTTGAAGCAGTAGGTATGAATTCTAGAGGGAAGCTCTTCCTTGTGAGATTCATTGCCTCCAGGGGGAGGTTCTGCATACTTACCTGATCAATGATTATTATTTCAAACCCCATTTTCACATAAAGAAATTCAGGCTTATTTAGGGTCATTTCACTGTTATATGGCAATACTGAAATTCGATATCAGTTGTTTCTAAATTGGAACAAATTGCAAAAGCTTCTTATGACATTCAAGACATGTAAAAACAAGGAATAATTCAAGATCCAGAGGACGTGAGAGAGTGGCAGAGGCAGTGGTCTTGCTCTCCCAGGATAGATCATCAAAACTATGAAGATGGATAAATGACAAAAAGTAAACTCTCACCTGTGATTTGCTCATGTATTTACCTTAGTACTGTCAATTGTATGATTATTACTCATAAATAGCTTCATGATGGTGGAATTGTTGTAGAGGACTGAAAGGATGATAAATATTATTTATTTTTCTGGGAATCAAAAAGACTTAAGTTGAATTGGATTACATGTATGGAAACAAATGACTTTTCAAAAAGAGATGGAATTGCCTTTTTAAAACTTTAAGTTCAAGCAATTACCTTTGCAATTACATGTACATGTTTTTATTTGTTTATATATAAAATAGCTATTCATGTGAAATCTACATCCTATGGAGTGACTGCAGGTGCTTAATTGCTTGCCCATAAGCAAACCATTACTGCACTATAACTTTATTATAGTACACGGAGAAAATGCTATGAGTAGAAATAGCTTTTAAATAAAGTTTTACATCCTATTTTGCAACCAATTCCCCCTCCATCTTAAATAAATGTATTTCATTGAATGCTGCTGTTTTTATTTAATAACCAAACAGATATTGGAAAGTGCAGCTATTCCACTTTACTTGCCATATCTGGTTAAAAGTCATGAAGAGTACCGGAATTTGCTACCCCCAAATATGCCTCTTTAGCATATAGATTATTTTGAGTTAAAAACCAGAGAGATCCAGCAGATGAAGGAAAAGCCTTAAAATTAGGGCACAAGTTTTCCTTTTGTAAAAGAAATTTTCGTTTGTAGAGATACAAATTTTCCTTTTGTAAAGGACATTTTTATTCATAGAGATATTTCTCTCTCGTGCCAGGAAGAGAAGAATTTTTAATAACTCATCAATACATAAGGCACAGACTTAAATCTGCATAACAAATCTTATGCAGATTTCCACTTTTCCTGGTCACCTTCTCATAACTTGCCTCTCCCTTCCAGAAATCCTAAACTCCTTTTCCTTTGTTTTAGCCTAAGATGATATATAAACCCAGGTTCTAACCATCCCATTGGCTTTCGCATCACTGGGTGCCCCCATGTGTACATGTGCAATGCACATGTTAGTAAACATGTTTGCTTTTCTCTCATTAACCTGTCTTTGGTCTATCTAATTTATTGAGATCCATCTAGAGAGTCTAAGTAAAGTTTTTTTGTTTTTTTGTTTTTTTTCCGTTCCTACCGTCAACAAAACAGGAAGAATCCACATTCTACTTCACTGTTTTCACATGCACGAGTAGAGAATGAGCTATTAATACACAAATGGATTGATTGTGAGCATGAATCATATATATGCTAATTATTTATTAGGAAATGCTTGGGATGGTTATATAGTATTTCTTGAAATATCTATAATCCTTTTGGTGGCATAACTCATCATATTCTTTCTGTTCAAAATAGTTAAACTGCTATTATGTCCTTAAGTTCACTTGTAAGTATACAAGAGGAAAAAAATCTCTTTCTCTAATTACCCTGGGTTTATGGCTAAGGTCACTATAACAAAAAATCAATTAATAAAGAAAAACATACAAATTTATTTAATAAGTTTGATGTGACATAATCACCTTCATAAAGAAATTAAGACCTGAGGAAGTGGCTAGACCTCTGTATTTCCATGTCAGGTTTGTTGAAGAGTGGACAGGACAGTCATGAAGAAATGTGAAAGAACAAAGCGGGTATAAGTTAATGGTCATTACTGAGGGAAACTTAGCAAGGCCTGTTAGTTCAGAATCTTTTCTGTGACCTTTTGTCTTCAGAGATAAAGATATTCCCTTCCTCCAGGTTAATGTAAGGTATATGTGAGCATCTCATATGAGGGTCTTATGACCTGCTTCCAGGGGAAGGTCAGAAAATCCTTCCTAGGTTTTATGACCTGCTTCAGGGAAGAAGGGCAGGGGAAGATTATGGAGACTGTCTGGTTTCTGCTGATTTTCAATATACTGAGGTGGCATATTTTGGGGTTGTGTTCGCTGAATCCTATCATTAGGTATTTAGGCTTTAATCTCTCTCTCTCTTCTGATGCCAAATCTAGGCAGAGGTAACAGGGGTCAGCCATTTACTGATAATCATCTGAAATAGATTTTGTATGTAAAACATATACAAAATTAGATTTTATATATTTTATCTTATTTTGGGGTATTTTAATTGATAGTAATACAGAGACAGGGAGGAAACATTAAGAAAGACTAGGAAGAAGTTAATATCTAAAATGTGCTGTTTACTAAATATGTCACTACTATACCTTCCCACCAGAGGAATTATAAAGTCCTTCATTTATTTATTTTTCCTTTTTGAAGCCAAGGTGATCTTAATATTTTTAGGCCAAAATGAGTGTCCAACCACAAAAAAAAATAAATTTTTTTGCTTTCTTTTCTATCAATCTTCTTTTTTAATTTTAATTTTAATTCTTTTTTTTAATTTTATTTTTCCCTAAGTTATTGGGGTACAGGTGATATTTGGTTACATGAATAAGTTCTTTAGTGGTGAATTGTGAGATCCTGGTGCACCCATTACCGAACAATATACACTGCACCATATTTGTTGTCTTTTATCCCTCCCACCTCTTCCACTCTTCCCCCTAAGTCCCCAAAGGACATTCTTATGCCTTTGTGTCCTCACAGTTTGGCTCCCACTTCTCAGTGAGAACATACGATGTTTGGTTTTCCATTCCTGAGTTACTTAACTTAAAATAACAGTCTCCAATCTCATCTAGGTCATTGCAAGTGCTGTTAATTTATTCCTTTGTATTGCTGAGTAGTATTCTGTCATATATACATTATATGTATATAAGTATATATGACAGAATATATATATCACATATATGAGAGAATATATATCACAGATATGATAGAATATATATATCACATATATGAGAGAATATATATCACATATGATAGACTATATATCACATATATGATAGAATATATATCTCATATATATGATAGAATATATATCTCTCTCTCTCACAGTTTCTTTATCCATTCGTTGACTGATGGCATTTGGGTTGGTTCTATGATTTTGCAATTGTGAATTGTGCTGCTATAAATATGCGTGTACACGTATCTTTTTTGAATAATGACTTCTTTTCCTCTGTGTATATACCCAGTAGTGGGACTTCTGGATCAAATGGTAGTTCTACTTTTAGTTCTTTAAGGAATCTCCACACTGTTTTCCATAGCAGCTGTACTAGTTTATATACCCACTAGCAGGGTAGAATTGTTCCCTGATTGCGGCATCCACGCCAACATCTACTGTTTTTGGTTCTTTGATTATGACCATTCTTGCAGGAGTAAGGAGTAACGAGTAAGGTGGTATTGCATTGTGGTTCTGATTTGCATTTTCCAGATCATTAGTGATGTTGAGCATTGTTTCATATGTTTTTTGGCCATTTGTGTATCTTGTTTTGAGAATTGTCTATTTATGCCCTTAGTCCACTTTTTGATGGGGTTGTTTGTTTCTTTTCTTACTGATTTGAGTTTTTATTATTTCTCTATCCCTTTCAAAAACCTGTATACTATATACAGATACTGTATAAATTAAACTTTAAAAAACGGTGTAAATGGATAACAGACATGGAAAAATTCAATAAAAAATAAGTAGCACATAAATTTTTGGAAAACATTTGGCTTCCATAGTAGTGTAAGAAATAAAAGAAAGATACACTTATAAAAATAAATAATATTTTACAGCTATTTTTTACACCAGCTTTTAGTTCAATAAGAAACAATTCTGATGATTTAATGATGTATGGATGTGCTCTAACCATTATGATGGCAGTAAAAATTGGAGTAACCTTTGACAGACCAATCTTTAGATCATCCAATATAGAAACCTCAGTTCCCCAAAAAATCATGCAAAGCAAAAAAATGCTAACATTTATTGTATCAGTATCTGTATTACAATGATTAAAAGAGCAGAAGGAAAAGAAACTACAAGGAAAATGTCTGCATGAATTTTGAGGCATCAACTTAATTAGATATTATGTACTTTACAACATGGAAAGGAAAGATTTTTGGAGCTGCAGATGCAAAGATGAATGTAAATACCTATTTGATAAGCATATGCTAAATCCATTCACAATTATGTTCTCATGAAATTATTAAAACAATAGTATAAAGTAAAACTTGTGAGCACTGAACATATACTAGGTACACTATGACAAACATTATGTATTTGTTTACAAAAGTGATTTAAAAGTAATATAAGTAAATAAAAATAGATTTGTTCTGTGACACTAGGATTTTCTTTTCTTTCGAAATTAACTTTTCTACTCTCATAATATTATTTTTACAATATAAAAAAACCCATAGGGATAGCAAAGTATAAACATGGCAAAAATATTGTTCTTACAGGGCCTGAAACGGTAATCAGGTAAATGTGGATGACAGCAGACACGAATGTCCTAGACAGTAAATAATAAAAAATAGAATAAATCTTCTGTTTTAGAGAAAATAACATAACTCAGTTAGACAATCATCTTATATAATACAGACAAATATAAATGGCCCATTTAAGTTTTCTTTCTGCAACTTGGTTGATTCTGAGAACTTGATTTTGTTTTTCATTAGTTGAACCCATCAGTTTAATAAAATAAAATAAAATAAATACCTGGAAATATTACAAGGGATTTTTTTAGAAGTAGTCATTTAATTGGCTTGAAACAAAAGTTGGAAACAATTCACTTGTCATAAACATATCCCCAGTTCATGTTATTTCAGTTTTTCTAGTAAGGTATTTCCTGGATTTAAGTTCTAGGCTAAGTTGCTGAATTGCATAGGAACAGGAACACTTATCCCTTGGAATTTAAGAGAATGTCTCTATTCAACATAGATAGAACTCTGGCTTTTGAAGTCAGAATCTTGCTTCTCATTTGGACTCTAAAGACCAAACTTCACGTTATATGTCAAAACCTGACCCTGCCAACTGTCTAAGTAGAAATAAACTATGAAAATAATTTTAGGAGAATGCCAGCTATTAGAAAATAAAAACGACCCTCTAACTATTTTTAAAAACTAAAAATGAAAGACAATTTTTACAGGTTGCTCAACTGTAGTTGAAATCTTTAGAAAAAGCAAACATTATTTGTTTGTTGATATTAAAATATTTATTTATCTTATTTCAGATCATTCACTTAAAAACATAACCATTTTTCTTTAGCAAAAAAAAAAAAAAAAAAAGAAGAAAAGAAACAGACTTTGTATCTGCAACAAGTAGAATCAGAAAGGACCAGAATTTAGAAAGGTTAAAAAGATGGTTGAATGGAGAATATTGCTCAGAGGGAAGTCTGTATCTTTAGAAGAGGAGAGGGAACAGGGTTGGTAGAAATGGATAAGAGGCCAGTAAATATAGCAGCCCATGAAGAGGCCACATAGACCTTCTGGAGAGACAGACAAAATAAGGAGGCAGAAACTAAAGATTGTTTACATTCTTACAATCATACATGTAAGAGCAGCCAAACGCAGAGTTGAATTTTCACACAATAGAACAGAGGCTTCGACCAACATAAAAACTGCAAACTCTACAACCCGTTGCTTTGGGAACGAGGTTGCTTCCAATGTGCTCGTGAATTTACAGTGAGAAAAACCGCGTTGAAATGAAATAAACAGTAACTGAAAGCATAGCCACATGAGTTTCACAAAGACCGTTTTTGAAAGAAATTCTAAGGGAAGTTTAGAGAGATTTATTCTATAAAAGTGTTAGATTGGCCGGGTGCAGTGGCTCATGCCTGTAATCCCAGCACTTTGGGAGGCCAGTGGGGGCAGATCATCTGAGGTCGGGAGTTTTAGAACAACCGGGCCAACGTGGTGAAACCTGCTCTCTAAAATAAAAATTAAAAAAATAAAAATACAAAAATTAGCCGGTGTGGTGTCAGGCGCCTGTAATCCCAGCTACTCAGGAGACTGAGGCAGGAGAATTGTTTGAAACCAGGAGGCTAAGGCTGCAGTGAGCCAAGATCTCGCCACTGCACTCCAGCCTGGGCAACAAGAGTGAAACTCAGTCTCAACAACAACAACAACAACAACAAAATAAATAAATAAATAAATAAGAAGAAAGAGTGTTAGATTGTGGATAAATGTTTAATTGTGATTTCAAGAGTGTCCAGGTTCTGTCGTCTCTCCCTCTGACTCTACCTAAGCTCATATAATTAATCAGTCCTGAAGGTAAGATATGCCCATATTGTCTCACTTAATCTTTTTATGGATATTACCATCTAGAAGCAATGGTAGACTGTATAAAATGTGATGCGCCTGGTAGATTTAGCAAAAGAAAACATACAAACAAACAGAAAGCAGGCAAATCAGCTACATTTAAATTTCGGATAAACAATGAATAATTTTTAGTATAAATATGTTGATCCAATATTTGGATAAACGATGAATGATGAATATACTATTTAATTCTTTAACATATATATGTCCTAAATGTAGCATGAAACATACTTATACTATGATATTATTGATTATCTGAAATTTAAATTTAGTTGGGTATCTTCTACTTTGTCTGCCAATCCTAGAATGTAGATACATAAAAAGGGACTTGAAGCTTAGGTAATTCAAGCACCAGGTTTACCTTGCAATAGCTGGTGGTTCAGGGATTTTGGTGTTTACCCACCTGGAGCAAAGCAAAAGGGAAGCAAAATCAACAGAGGCCATCTAATAGATAACACTCCAATTTTAATGGAACTTGAAAAGTCCCCAAGGTTTCTTCTATGAAAGGCATCTCTCTCAGATTCTAACTTGGTGAGTCTTGGGAAAGTCTTGATATCTATATTTTAATAAGCGCTTCAAATAGATCTATTATACATCATCTTCAGGCTTCATATTGAGAAATATATCTAACCTAACTCTCCTTTCTAAAACATAAGAAGTCAGTCCAAGGAAATAAAAGCTTCTCTAATCCACCAATACTTGCTACATTAAACATTAAAATGAAAAAAAAAAATTTGAAAAGTAAATATTTTGTAAGCAGTTTATTTAAAAATAATAAGACTGGTATTTTAAGAACAAAATCATATGCATGACTTATAAAAAATTATATTTTCCAATACAAAAAATAATTTAGTGAGAATTGCTTTATAGTTTTTCATTAAATTTTTGCAACTTTCTTTAATATATGTTTTAATAAAGACAGCTGGGTTCTCAAATCTTCTGCACTTAATCTTTTTTTATATGTTGCTTAGGTTGAAATGCATAAAGAAAATTTAATCTCATACAAATATGTAGTTAAAAAAGAGAGATGTATTTTAAAGGACTTTTCAATTAATAGTGGATATTCTTTTTTCAAACAGTAAATGGGCAGCAATCTTTATATTAGCCCTACAATGACTCTGTCTCATAATATTTTCCAGGCAATCAAGCTTTTAATATAAAATGTGGAAAAATATTAAACAAGGCAATATTGTTTTATAAGCCTATGCCTGGAACTTAAAAAGAATCATATGTGTAAATCTTTAATGGGAACATTTTAACAACAAAACATCCTTGGATTTTGCTAGACAAATATAAGTTGCCTGTGAATGAGTTATGAATACATATGTGTGTATGTATGTATGGACATCATATTTCTATTGTATATAAGCATGCATATATGTGTGTATGTTTTATGTATACTCATTGTATGCTTATGTATATGCATATATATAATTAAATAATAGATTTTTCTCTTTTGTTCCAACCACCAAAGAACTAGAATCTCCTTCCTAAAACTGGGTTATTTCTAAAGGCAAGATAATAAGCTTGATAAATTTCTGAGTTACTTTAAAATCATTCTTCATATCATAATTCTTAAGGTGCCTTAAACATGCTCTACACAGGGTGTCTCCATTCCAACTATAATTTAAAAAAAAAAAAAAAAAGATGCTAAAAGTGGTGTTGAAAATTCAGAGAAAATAATACCTGTTCAACAGTTGATTCTTCAGAGCTATTGTATGCTATTGTCCCAAAAACTATGCTGGGAAATACTGTTGAACCAATATGCATGCCTCCTTTGCACCCTGGAAGAAATATGGCTGAGCTAAAGGAAAAAAAAAAAAAAAAGACTCCTAAAAAAGCACTGAGAATTAATTCTAGTAGATAATTATGGTCTCTTTTTTGCCTGCAATCTCTCACTCACTTAAGTAGGTGAGCAAAGACAGGTAAGGGCAAATGCATTTCAAAGAAATATCTGGAAGAATCATGCAGTGCCCAATGGCCCCTCCCTCACTGATCCCTTCTACCTGTGTGCTACCCTGGCTCCTTACTTCAGCCCTCTTTTATTTTCTTCCATTGTCCGTCTGTTTCATTTTTTAAATTGCATGTGTGTATTTATTTATTTATTTTCTTGAATTCTCCTCTGCCTTTTTTTCTGATTCTGCTACGGTGTTTAGTTGTAATGAGGGTTTCCATCCATCTTAGCTAGAGCAGGCATATACGTGTCAGTAAGGATTATACGTAGAAAGTGAGTCACACATCACTCACAGTCATCAACACACTAACTTGTTTTTAGCTCAACCTGCATGCTGTGTATGTCAGCAAGTAGTCAAAACAATAAACATGCGCATTGTTTTAATGTGCCAATTAAATTGTGTATATGTTTAAACAATCACCATGATTACATCATGACGTAATCAGAAAGACTAGAAAGCGTTGTAACTATCAAATCTCATTTTGGGGATCAAAAGGATCATGAATGGATAGGTATGTATGTGACTATGCATACGTGTGCATTACACTGTCATCCCCTGTATCAGCACTGAATGAGAAATAACAACTCATCTCACGAACTTGGTTGACACTTGCATAGAAAGAAGATGATAGGGGGGAAAAAGTGTATTTAAAGAGTTCAAGGAGAATATGGGATAGGACCTTGATTCATAACTGTGAAAACTGCTATTAAGGTAACCATGTAGGAGAGGGCGATTTGTACAAACTTTATAGAAAGCAGTTGGACAACACATATTAAGAATCCTAAAGGTGTTGATTTTCTTTGATCCAATTAACTCAACTTCTTATAATTTACCCTAAAGCAGTATTCAGAGATAAAAGAACAATTTTTATATGAGAATATTCATTGTAGCATTGTTTGTAATAACAATAAGGGAGTAATTGGGAGCAGCATAAATATCTGACAAAAAAAGGATATTTTCAATAAATCATGAAATATCCAAGTGATTGAATAAAATGCTGTTATCAAACATCTGTTTTCCAAAGATAACTACAATTATAAAATAGATAGAAATAGACAGACATAGATAGCTCTGTGTGTGTGTGTGTGTGCGTGTGTAGGTGTGTGCATATATATGTAATGTGCATATGTGTAAGTATATGTATTTGTTTAGTTAAAATACAAATTACTTAAGAATGTAATTTCTCACACAAGATTTTTGTGAGCGTGGATACGATTTTGCAGAAAAAAGACTGATAGGAAATATACTAAAATGCTTATAATGAATGGTAAGATTTGGGGTAAATAAAAGCTTCATATATTTTCACTTCCTTAAATTATTTACATTGATCACATATTATCAGTAATGAAGTAGTAAAATTACATCCAAAAAAGTCTCATATATACAATATTTATATCTCCAAAATTCATTCCTAGCTTGCCTCAGTGATTTCTGGTCTTGATGCAGTTTGTAACTGAGCAGGAATGCTAAAAACACTTTCAAAGTCACGCTTTCAGCTGCATTTCTAGGGACTTATTAAGGTGATAAACACCTTTGGCCAAAACCTATGGTCAGCAACACTCTCAGCAAAATCAAATGTTCCCGTTACTTTTGCTTTTTATGTGTTTGAAACAAGGGCTACCCAAGCAGTTCATTGTGGCACCCCAGGCTGTGACCAGATTGTTCATCCTCGCACTGAGTTTGGGTCTCTAAATGAACCCAGGTATGTTTTAATAACCTTGGAACTGGGAACTCTTTTTGCACCATTTCCATACCCAGCCAGTTGCTGTATATCTTGGCAGTGGCAAGCTTATTTCCAAGGAAAGAGAAATATTTCCATTCTTTAATAAGTCATTCCAAGTTTCCTGTGATGTTATAAATAATCGGGCAAACAGCCGGCTTTATTCTGCTTAATTTGATATGGCAGATTTGAAATGTCAAAAAGTTCACTCTCAACATAAGCCATGCAACTGGACTCTGACCAATACTCTCATTCCTGATGGGATAAACTTTATCATCAAGCTCACTCAGGAAGGCAGCTGGGACCCTGCTTGCCCTTCCCAGGCGCTGACTGATCAAGTAGTCTGAGTTGGCCCTGCATGTTGTGAGCATGAGGTCAGCTCTTCCTGGGTTTTCTCCTGGGGCACAGGCAACTAGCTTGACAAACTTAGCTAATATACCTGTCACTCAAGGGCAGAGAGAAGGAGGCCAAAGAAACAAAGTTGAAATTAACATGTGAGTAATTGGAGGAAGAAGCATTAAATATCATTTCAGGGTAAACATTTCGGTAAAAGAGTCATATTTTAGTCTCTCTATAACACTCTGTGTCAAATTTCCTTTCACGATCAAGTTCAAGGGCTGATTTACACGTTGGAAGTCCACAGAGAACTGAATTCTGGGCATACAGCTGAAGGTCACCTGACTGTAGTGATGAAAGATAAAACTACCATAAATTCAGATGGTTGGCTGAGATTTTTAAATCTGCTGAAAGAGCTAAAAGGGCATTTTGCCGATGAGTTTGATGTTTAATAGGATATTTTTGTTGTTTTTAGTCCTTTGCCTTGTATTTACAAATCGAACAGGCTCTGATGAAACAGCTCAAGTGTGGTTTGCATTGATTCAGAAAGGAATTATTTAAAGAGGAAAAAAAGTTGTTGAACTTGATTTAATGCTTTTGAATATTAAGCAATTTCCTTTAATAATACATTTGTTTAAAGTAAACTGTTCATAGTTCATCTGTTCTTATTTTTAATTTTGTATTTTATCCAAACCTGATCTGTTTTTCTTCCCAGTTTCTTATTATTCATCAGGCTGTTCATGTTCCAATTAAGATCATTTTAGACTGCGTTTTCTGGGAATAAATACATCAAGTTGATTAGGAAGAGCCAAGATCAAATGTGAAAGGAGTGATCAGGTTTTGAATGTACACAATGTTTAAAATGTGTGGGTTTCAAATTTTCTTAAAACCAAAATAAAAACATATTGTTTGTAAAATATAAAAAACCTTATGCTTCTGAGATCTCACTTGAATATTTACTTTACTTAATAAATACTCCTTTTGCTTTGAAGAATAGGCTGTAAACATTGTGTGAGAATCTTGCATATGGTGGGGTAAACACACAGGGGTTTTCACATAGCTATTGAGAAGTAAATAAATCCTATAGGCTTAAGGGCTCCCCAGTTCCTTGCTACACAGCCCTGTTGTCCACGGTTTACTTTTTTCCACAGGATGATTCTTAATACTTTACCAGATGGAAACACCACCACCACCATCTTTGCAGTTTCAACTCTCATGCATTAGGCGGCTATGATATCTTCATCTTACTTCCTTCTCCGGCGTTCTTTCTCATTCACACCATCTCAAGGTGGGTGCATTAGATGGATAAGTAATACATTTATTTCCTAGGGCTGTTGTAATGAAGTACCACAAACTGAGTGGCTCAAAACAACAGTAATTGTCTCTCAGCTCTGGAGGCTAGAAGTTGGAACCCAGCAGTGTTGGTATGGTAGGGCCATATTCTTTTTTTTTTTTCTTTGAGATGGAGTCTCGCTCTGTCGCCCAGGCTGGAGTGCAGTGGCCGGATCTCAGCTCACTGCAAGCTCCGCCTCCCGGGTTTACGCCATTCTCCTGCCTCAGCCTCCCGAGTAGCTGGGACTACAGGCGCCCGCCACCTCGCCCGGCTTGTTTTTTGTATTTTTAGTAGAGACGGGGTTTCACCATGTTAGCCAGGATGGTCTCGATTTCCTGACCTTGTGATCCGCCCGTCTCGGCCTCCCAAAGTGCTGGGATTACAGGCTTGAGCCACCGCGCCCGGCCTGTAGGGCCATATTCTATCTGAAACCTGTGTTACTCCTTACCTCTTCCTAGCTTCTGGTAGTTTGCTGGCAGTGTATGGCACCCCTTGGCTTGCAGCTACATAGCTACAATACTGCTTCGGTCCTCGCATGACATTCTCCCTGTGTGTTTCTACCTTTATACAGTGATCTTCTTAGAAGGACGGTGAGAGAATTAGGGGCCCACCCTATTCCAGTATGATCTCATCTTAACTAATTACATCTCCAATAATCTTGCAATTACATTCTGAAGTACTAGGGGTTAGAAATTCAACTTTTTGTTTGGGTTGGGGGGGACATAATTTAACATATAACAGGTGTGAACAGGCAATATGTATAACTGTGTTTAATGTTGCTTTACAAAAAGTTGGTCAGTAACTATTGTTCTTTTTTTTTTTTTTTTTAATTTTAAGCAACAATTATTTGTTAGAACTCCATGGGGACCTTCATAGAAATATTGAACTCAAAGTAAAGATGTAAGCTTGAGGTTTCTTTCTATGCAAGCATTTTCTAACTTTCAAACTTCTCAAACCATAGGGAAGCAGGACAGAAATCACCTCATATAATGCTCATAGGTTTGAAGTCAGTTGAAATGATCTTGTTTAAAAAGGTCAGTATAGAGTTTAATTGGGTATATTTAACTGAAGTATTAAATAGAGACATTGCTGGCCTGAAAAAATCTCATGCCAGATAAAGGCAAATATAATAAAGATGCCAGAGTGCTTCTCCGGAGCAAGTGAGATCATTATGCAATTATGTTACTTAGAAAGGCAAAGGGCAGAATACAATTCATACTATGAAATGTTACATTTCCAAGTTTCTGGAATTCACTTTTTCTTTTCATTTCTTTGCAGGTAATCCACTGGGCTAGCTATAGATTCTAATTAAACGTTGGCATGATTTCCAGTTAATTTCCAATTAATCCTGAGAGAATTTAATTAAAATCCTCAAGTCTTCAGACAACTCTATGATGTTCTAAACAAATTTTGACAATTAAAAAATAGAATTAAATATTTGCTTCTATATAGAGCTGAATAGCCATCCCAAAGAAGTTTTAGAATTTTTTGACTATCTTAATTTATAAATTTAACCACCATTTGTTAACTATTTACTGTATTCAAGACATTATTTGATACTGGGATTGTAAAGTAAGATTGAGTGAAACCTTTTAATTTTCATAAATTGTGATTTCACAGATACATGTGTAGAGGTTACTTTTTAAGTAGCCTGTAATAAGTGCCATACCCTAAATACAAATGTAGTGATGCTACAAAGAGCAAAGAGAGCTTCTTTGTTATAAGGAACAAAGGCAAAGAGAGCATCGAATGTAACTAAACAGATGAGAGAATCATAAGGTACACTAGTTACAGTAGGTTAGGCTAGACAACCAAGCCATTCCAAAATCTCGGTAGCTGAACACACATGCAAGTACACACACACAGGCATATGTTTTTGTGTTTGGTTCTTTTGCAATTCATAATATGTGTTCAATATGGTTCACCTGGGGGTGGGAACCTTGCTTCAGTGCTTCCCTGATCACCAAGACACACAAAAAGAAAAATGGTAAATCACTCAATGGCTCTCCAAGCTTCCATCCAGAAAGATCCATAGTAATCTTATCACTTGTGACCAAATCAACTCATAATACCATTAAAAAAAAAAAAAAAAAAAGCAAAACGTGGGAAGGAGAGAGGGTCCATATGTAAGAGATACAATCATAAAGCGTGTCCAGAATTTGAAGGGTGCTGGGATTTTTTCATGCACCCAAATGGATATCACTGTGGACATCTGCAAAATGAAGAATAATATTTCAGTGAGTGGAAATTGTGCCAGGGTCTCAAAACACTCAATAGAGTGGAAAAGAAAATTGGGCAACAGTTGACAGCACTTTTGTTTGTTAAGTGGCAAATATTTGTGCATGACCAACGTTGGAAAACAAATATGACAAAAGTATACTGTTATTGGGCCACCAAGAATCTTGTATTAGTTTGGGTTCTCTCAGAGCTGACCTTGAGACTAGAAATGAGCTCAAGTAGTTTGGAAAGTTGCAATGGCTTTCCTGAGGTGTCTACTTGGCTAGGCTACTGTCCCCAATTATTCTAAGACTAATTAATTACCAAACACTAACTTAGATGTTGCTGTAAAGAGATTCTGCAGATATAATTAAAACTTCTAATCAGTAAACTTTATGTAGGGAACACTGTCCTGGATAATTTGTGTGGAACTGACTGAATCAGTTGCAATTCCTCCAAAGCAGGGCTGAGGTTTCCCAGAGAGAATAAATCTCACCTGTAGACAACAGCTCTGGCCTGTCCTCAGAGACTCCAGCCTGCCTTTGATATCCCTTTTCTGACTGCCCACTCCATGATATCAACTTTTTAGCCAGCTCATGCATTTGTAAATTCAATTACTTATAATAAATATCTTCCTATATTGTACTGCTACTGGTTCCGTTTCTTTGGTTGAATCCTAACTGATAAAGTGATCATAGGAAGTACAATCGGGCAGCAGAAAAATGGGACAGAAAATAACACAGCTCAATAAAGTGTGTTTTTATGAGCAGATTACTGCTGTGGGTATCTGGGCTTAATCCCAGTGGAAACCTTCTAAATGACTGTAGACAAGAAACCGCCAAATGATTGCATAGTGGAGAAAACCAGGGTATTTCTCCAAGAACTCTAGCTACTTATTGTTCAAGAGCACCTGTCCCCTCTACTTGTCCATTTCCCTCCTTTCCTGTGACAAAAGAAGCCCTGCAGGAAGACAGTGGAAAAATGCCATCGATGACTTGAAAGGATATGGGCTTAGAATGCACAGAATCGGATACAAGTCTACTTCAAAGACAATGCCTTTCATTTTTCAGTGACTGGGGAGGCAAGAACATGTTTTCAAAAAGGGTATAAAATTTGTGATTTAATCAACACATACTGAGTATTTAAAATGTTCCAGGCACTGTGAAAGAAACTGAATAAATATGGGTGAAGTATAGTCTCAGTCCTCCAGAAATTTCATAATCATTAAAAGTACAGTTGACCCTTGAACAACACAGATTGGAACTGTCTAGTTCACTTATACATGGATTTTTTTCTGCCTCTATCACCCAAGACACAGCAAGACCAACCCCTCCCCTTCCTCCTTCTTTTCAACCTACTTAACCTGAAATTGATGATGAAGACATTTGTGATGATCCACATCCACTTAAAGAAAGGTAAATATATTTTCTCTTCCTTACAATTTTCCTAATAACCTTTTCCCCCAGATTTTTTTATTGTAAGAATACAACAAATTATACAAGTGACATATAAAATATGCAGTAATAGACTGTTTATGTTATTGATAAGGCTTCTGGTCAACTGTAGGCTATTAATAGTTAAGTTTTTGGGAAGTCAAAATTTATACATGGATTTTTGACTATGCAAGAGATTGGCACAGCTACTCTTTAAGTTATTTAAGGATCAACTGCATTTGCAATGAAATGTCACAAGATTTGCAAAAGATATGTATACTTGTTGAGAAGTAGAGGGGTTAATACTAACCAGAAACATGTAGAGGCTATGAAAAAACAGAGATATTTACCAAGCAATCATGGGAGAGAAGACCATTTCAGACCATTCCTGGAGTGCCACATTCAATTCCGGGTGCTATCCTTCAGTGAAAACAAGAACAAAGTAGAAAACAATGTAAGAGAGATAAACAGCATTGCAAAGTCAGAGTCGTACCGGAAATTTCAATTCTTCAGTTTGGTAGGAGAAAGAAGACTGGTGAGGTGGGGAAGGATTGGGCATTGGAGTGAATTTTTTAAAAATATTTTTGTATTCCCTCAATTGTTCACAGGTAGACGCTCCTCTAGAGAAGTAAGAAATCTTCATATCTGTCCCAGTTTCTCTATTTGGCTGAGGACTGAGTCTCACCTCAATATACATATTTTTTTGATACCATGTCCTCTGTTTTTCATTTCAGTTTGATATTTGGGGAGAAGCAAAGAGTTTGCCACTGTATCTGAGCTCCCTCATTCTTGTGATCCAGTTTCACATGCTGCAGGTGGCCAGATCAGTTTGAGGCCAATAAGCACTTACCTAGAACCGGCAGGAGGGAGGAAGCAGAATCCAGCTGTCTTCTTGCATCCAGAGGTGCAACATTCCTGTTCAAAATGCAGGCACGTGGCAGCCGCATGCTGGAGGAGACACCTGCTTCATGCCCAATTCAGTAAAATATTAAGAATTATACAATTTTAAATTACAATGTTTCATTTTCTCTTCAGCCTGACCTAATTATTCCCAGCAGGGAGAGTTGGCCAATAGCATTGATTTTGATTTTTTTCTCCTTGATCTGTAAGGAAAAGGCATTCGTCTCTCATTTGTTTTCTTTATTTTTCTTTGAACACCGCCGAAGTATTCCATGCCAGCTCCTCCTCATACCTTCTTTCCCATTTTATAAGCGCTGATTCACCTGTAAAACACATTTTTATAAAAGCCAGAAAAAGAACAGTGGCCATAAAAAGCTCCCACGCCTTTGCATGATCCTTGTTGTTAGCAATCCAGAAAAGGCCCCCTGCTCACAGCAGACGTTGCTTGGCAGCTGCTGCCTTGACTTTTTTCTTCTCCAACCATTGTGCTCATGAGCCTGGCAGGGTCAGAACAGAAAAATGCATTTTTTTTCATCATCACTTGACAGTGTTTTCTTCAAATCTCCAAGTTTTACAAACAAGGTGATGGCCATAAGAGACTTATCCTGACAACTCAAAGATTGGCGCATGGTTTGTCTGAAGGGGTCAGAGAAAGCAGGAAAAATAAAGAGAGATCATGCAAATAAACCTACACATATCCACACACATCTAGATGCCCTTTAAATTTGCATAGGCCACATTTTTTTTTTTCTTTTTCCTTTGGCTATTTATGTGATGCACAGGAAAATATTCACTTGCAAAAATGGACAACATGTATTGCCTTTCCAGCTTTTGCTTGAAAAGTCTTAGGGAAGAGTGTCATTACCATTTATCTCTACAGATAAAATGTCAGACCCTTCTGAAAACTTAGGGTAAGGTTGGTTGATGGCAAGGATCATCTTTGTATACTGCTAGTAATCTCAAACGTTTGTAGTTCATATTATTTGCTCTTTATATCATCCTTATATAAAATATTTGACCATTCATGAGTAGATTGGTATCATTGACATTCCAGGGAATGTTGTACAAATAAGTCAGAGTCTTTCTGTTTTCTGGAAAGTCAATATTATGAGATATTGTCAGGTCTTCTGTGATAAGAGATTCCATAGTAAATAATTTGGCCAATATTATGTTAACAAAGTTAAGTTTATTTTCTGCAAGATTTCTTGTACTTTATGATAGAATGCATACTAAGGTCTCAAGGAGCTAGGGTTCTCCAAAACACAGTTTGGAAAACATTTGGAAAGTAAATAATACTTCTTAGCTTTTTACTTTTCTCACTCTAAGTCTGACCCCTGAACACAAGTCCAGAAGTATATTACCCACTGCTTATTAGACATCTCTTAACAGATGGGTCTTGTTCACCAATTACCCTCAGTATATAACAAAGTGCCTGGTACACAGTTGCTAGTCATATTTTTGAATAATATAATAAATCTCTAAAGTCAGGAAAGTAAGTGTTGGTCTCTTTCATCTTCTTTAAAAACCAAGTTTGAAAAACCAGAGTTTAGTAGACACAATGGAACATTTGGCTTAGAAGAAAATAAATAAACTTATACATTTACTTGTGTTAATAAAGAAATAAAAGCTGAAAATTCTGATGGACTTACTATATGCGTGTAATCATATGGGGTCAATTGTTTTAGCTCATTGGACTACCAATATGCTTCAACACCATATTCATGACAAAAATTCCCAAATATGCCTTAAATGAGCAATAAAGGTCTTGCTTGCTCTAAGATATCATGATATTGTTCTTTCTGTTGAGTTAACTAGAATGGTTGGAAAAGCTTTGCTATATGTCATTTTGACTTCTTCATTTGGCAGGCTACAACTTATCTAATCATACTAAGCTACAGTTCATGGGACATTAAAGTGCAAAGTCATGACTTCTAGAAACAGGGGTTAGGTAGGTGAGAGGTGAGATTTGCACTGTTAGATATATTTCAGCTCTACACATGTTTCTTAGTAATGCCAATGGGCACTGCAAAGAAATTTTAAACAATAAGTGGTAGTGTTTTTTTATTTGTTTGTTTGTTTGTTTGTTTTTGAGATGGAGTCTCTCTATGTAACCCAGGCGGGAGTGCAGTGGCGTGATCTCGGCTCACTGCAAGCTCCGCCTCCCAGGTTCCAGCAAGGTAGTGTGTTTCTTAATTCAAACAGAATGAAAGAGATATGGAAATCTGAGAGATCAAATGACTTTGGAATAAATTTTTGGTTTCTTTTTGTTTTTCTTCCAGAGGACATAAATAGTGCTAATGAATGAAAAGTTCAGGAATGTGGATCTCAAGTCAGAATAAGAAGATTAGAGAAACTAAAGCTACTCTAAAATGAAAAAAAAAAATAATAATACAATTAAATAGTATTTTTCTTTTTTTAAAAAAATAATTGCAACTTTTTTCTTAGATTCAGGGAATACATGTTTAGATTTTTTACATGAGTGTATTACATGATATTGAGAGTAGGGATATGTATGGTCCCAACACCCAGGTAGTAAGTATAGTACCAATAGGTAGTTTTCAGACTTTGCCTTCCTCCCTCTCTCCCCCATCCAGTAATCCCCAGTGTTTATTTTTCCACGCTTATCTCCACGTGTACCTAATGTTGAATTTCTGCTTATAAGTAAGAACATATGGTATTTGGTTTTCTGTTTCTGCTTTAATTTATTAAGATAATGACCTCCAACTGCATCCATGTTACTGGAAAGGAAATTACTTTGTTCTTTTTAATGGCTGCATAGCATTCCGTGGTGTATACGTACTACATTTTCTTTATCCAGTCTACCACTGATGAGTACCTAGACTGATTCCATGACTTTGCTACTGTGAATCATGCTGCAATAAACAAACAAATGCATGTGTCTTTTTAAAAATGAACAAGTGGGACCTAATTAAACTAAAGAGCTTCTGCACAGCAAAAGGAAATATTAACAAATACTTTACAGAATGAGAGAAAATATTCACAAACTATGCATCAAACAAAGGGCTATTATCTAAAATCTATAAGGAACTTAAACAATTCAACAAGCAAAATGCAAATAACCGCATTAAAAAGTGGGCAAAGGACATGAACAGACATTTCTCAAAAGAAGATATACAAGCAGAAAATAGTAATTTAATAAAGCAGTAAGGTCCTTAATGTTAAATATTTTGAAGAAGTTGGTTATTTATCTGAGATTTTTGCATTGAATGAGATAACGGAGAAGGTGATGCCTCAGATATTTATATGAGCTCTCCTGGCTACAGGTGCTTGTGATACTTAGAATAGTCTAGTTTATTCCAGGAGTATGACTTAGTGTAGCAGGACGAGCTGTGGACAAAACCCCACAGACACCAAGATAGTGAAGGAAGTAGCTTTTAATCAGCTGGAAGCATCAGCAGACTAGCATCTCAAAATCTGAGCTTGTTGAGTGCACAATTTCTATCACTTTTAAGGGCTCACAACACTAAAGATTTTACATGACAGGGCCGTGATTGATTGAGCAATCTTGGGGGTATGTGACAGGGGCTGCATGCACCAGTAATCAGAATGAGACAGAACAGAATGAGAAGTTTCACAATGTCCTTCCATACAATGTCTGGAATCTATGGATAACATCGGTTGCTAAGTCATGGGTTGAATTTTAACTATCAGGCTAAGGTCAGGCAGGCCCAGGCCTGGTTTTGGGTCTGGTGCCTGGCGCCGGGCTGCCTGTCTTTGGTTTCGCTTCCTTGTTTTTTTTTTGTTTTGTTTTTTGTTTTTTGTTTTTTGTTTTTCTTAAATCAGGTACTGAGCATAAAACAATATAGAACAATATGGGAGGAGGGGTCTCCTCTCTTTTCTCATTTGTATTGCTTATAATTCTTAGAGGAGTCAACACAATGATCAGTTCAGAAAGTATTTAGTATTCTTATTCACTGTGTATAAAAATCAGGCTTAATAAAAACATTTCAAATAAAAAATAGGTAAGAAGAAAGAAGAAGGAAGGAAGGAAGGAAGGAAGGAAGGAAGGGAAGGAAGGAAGGAAGGAAGGAAGGAAGGAGAGGGGAGAGGGAAAAGAAAGAAAAGGGAAAAGGGAAAGGAAGAAATAATGAGAAAAAGAATCCTAAACACCTGAGGCATAAAAGGGGATAAAAATGTATTATAAATAAATCACTGTATCATCATTAATGATGCTTAAAATGCCCATAATATTTCAGGTCATATGTTTTGCGGGGACATATCACCTTGCAGGATATATTTTCCACTTCTTTTCTATTTCAGATTCCACCACACTGGCTACCTTGTCATTATTTCCATATTCTGTCATTCTTTATACCTGGGGCCTTTATTTTATGGTCAACAATGGAGGAGCTTCTCATTTGGCTAAACTCTAAACAATATACTTAGTTGTATGCACTTTGAAGAAATATAGAAGTGACTTCAGGTACGGATATACACAGAATCACAAGCAGTGGTAAAATGATTGGCTTTATTTAGAGGTCTGGAGGAAACAAATTTCACAGATCAGAGGTAAGTAAGGAAGCTTTGGGAAGAGGAATGTAGAGGGGCATATGGGGGTTAGCAGAGTATGTACGTCTTTGGTCCGCATATTAATAACACTCAAAGCATGTCTACAACAGAGATACACTCAAAAGTCAGCTAGGCAAGATGGTTCTTTCAGAGGAGGTCGGCCGGTGTTTCTCCTTGTTACTATACAGCCGAGTCCATAAGGCCAGAAATTAAATAGCTATAATGAGAAGGATGAATGTGTATCAGCCCAAAGCATGGATTCCCTGTCATTAAGGTTGGCTACGCTACTACGTCTGGGGAATCCCTGGTCTGTCAGCAACAAAATCCAAAGCTATTCACTTGATAAGGCAGCATTGCTAAAGTAATCTGACTGCCCACTTAATGGCAGGTTGATTTTACTGGACGCCATCTATCCAGAAGACAGTAATTTGTCCTTCCCAGAATGAATGCCCATATGTACATGTGTCAATACCACAGCCTAACAACTTACAAAATTTCTGATTTGTTACAACTGGATTATAGACATAATTTTCTCAGATCGTGTGACCCTTTTATAGCAAAAGAGATATAACAAACTTCACTTTACCATGAGACCCACTGCTACTATTACATACTGTACCATCCAGAAGCAGGAAACCTAATTAAATGATGCAAAGAAAAAGAGACCATTTGCAGCTCCAGGACAATTCCCAGAATAGTTAGGAAGTAGGATTGGACATTCTCATCAACACTCTTAGTGCTTCATTTCCCGAATATGTGCTATTGATCCCCATGACTTTTCAATCAGCTGGATCATTGATCCTGGTTCCTTACAGAAAACATTTCCAAGAAGTAAAACAGCAAGGATTCCACTGAAATTGTAGGTAGATTACCGTGTGGTGATTTGGGTCTCCTCATGCCAGTACAATGACAGTGAGACAGAAAAGGGTGAAGACTCCTGTTACCGTAAGGATTTACAGTGGCTGCTACACATTGTGAGCTGAAAGGACTTCATTGGAAGTCATGAGATTTAGAATATATCTACGGTTACTTCGCTGCCCAGTAATAACTAAGTAATCAATTACAATAGCCACAGCCTGACAAGATCAAAGCAACTAAAGACTTGTAATACCTGATGATGAAATACTGAGATGACCCCAGTGGTTAAGTGGTGGCCAATGGAGGAGTGAGAGTATGGTGTCAATTGTGGCTTCAAGCGAGTTATAGCTGGAGTACAAGCTTCTTCCATTAACCCTACTGTCTTAATTCTTTTCCTGGTAGATATAGCCAGTCATCACCTGGAAGAATCTGTGAAAGATTGGGCTTAAGAGAGATCACAAATGGTTTCAAATGGTTCAAGGTTAGACACATCTTCTGTCCTGCTCAAATCCTCTCAGTCTATCTCTTTTTTTTTTTTTTTTTTAATTCTATAGCTACTGCTGCAACCAAGTAGACAAAGACTTATATATTTAACATTATATTCTTGATTGAGGTAATCTCACTTATTTGCTGAATACTCATTCATTTTTATCAAAGAAAACAGCAATACAATTGTTATATATAAAGTTTTGGTGCCGCAGAAGAAATAGAACTCGAATATAAATGTTATTTTTTTAACTCAGCAAGGCAACGTACTTCTACGGAAGTGTGCACCCTCACAGATGGAGCAATGGTGAGCGCACACCTGGACAAGAGAGGCAAAGGGGTTCTTACCCCTGAGGCACGTGGCCCCTGCTGCTGTGTTGGTCCCCTATTGGCTAGGGTTAGACTGCACTGACTAACCTAATCCTGATTGGCTAATTTAAAGAGAGTGACGGGGTGAGTGCTTTGGCGGGAAAATAAAAATGATTATGCAGCGTGGAGAATGGGTCAGGGGAGAGCAGGTAATCAAAACGAGTTAGTGTGGAGCAGGTGATCAGAATGCGTTAGGGTGGAGAAGGTAATCTGAATGAGTCAGGGTGGAGTAGGTAATCAAAAAAGGTTACTTTAGGAGGAAGTTAAGTTTAAAAGTAGAAGGCAAAGAATTGAACATACTAACATATTAATTCTTTGAAGAGAAGTTTAGAATTCACATTTAACACAACGAATTGAGAGGGAATAAAATAAAATATCCTGTAAATCATCTCACCCACATAATCTTTGTGAAGCACTTTACCCCTTTTTCTAATTGTGTTCAAAACTTTTTTGATGGGCCGGGCGCGGTGGCTCAAGCCTGTAATCCCAGCACTTTGGGAGGCCGAGACGGGTGGATCACGAGGTCAGGAGATCGAGACCATCCTGGCTAACACGGTGAAACCCCGTCTCTACTAAAAAATATAAAAAACTAGCCAGGCGAGGCGGCGGGCGCCTGTAGTCCCAGCTACTCGGGAGGCTGACGCAGGAGAATGGCGTGAACCCGGGAGGCGGAGCTTGCAGTGAGCTGAGATCCGGCCACTGCACTCCAGCCTGGGCGACAGAGGCAGACTCCGTCTCAAAAAAAAAAAAAAAAAAAAAAAAACTTTTCTGATGAGTACATAGTAAATTAAAATTTTAAAACATCAAAATTGAAGTTAAGAAAGGCATTTCCATAAACATTTTTGTTTTTGATGATTACCTAATAGTAAGAGTAAAATGTCTTTGTCAATTTTTATCAGCATCATCATCTACTGTTCTTTACTTTCTTAAATGCAAGTTGTCTTGTTCAATGTGTCTCAGAACTAGGAAATAATATGTCATTCATACCTTCAGAGGACTTGCAAGTTATTTGGCACAACAAACCTAATCCCCTAACAACTGCTAAATTGTAAATCTATTAGAATGTGAAAGGTAGATAAGTATAGAAAATGTAAGATAGAACACAGATTAATAATGGTAATTCAGATTACCAGAGATCAGAACAACTAAATCAGTACAGCAGGTAGATAGAAAAAGAAAGAAAACTAAAGGATATAACATAGTCTTGAGGGTACAGAAAATTAAATCAGAGGCTACAAATTGGAATGTTTGTGTCCCCCTAAAATTCACATGTTGAAACATAATCCCCAATTGCTGTGATCTGAATGTTTGCGTCCTTCACCCAAAATTTGTATTGAAAACCAATCTCCAATGTGATAGTATTAAGAGTTGGAGCTTTGGGGGAAGTGATTAAATTGTGTAGGCAGAGCCCTTATGAAAGGGATTTGATCCCATATAAAAGAGGCCTGAGGGAGCCTGTTTATTTCTTCCATTATGTGAAAACACAGCTAGGAGGCATCATCACCAAATCAGCCAACATCTTCAGCTTGACCTTTCCAGCTACCAGAACTGTGACCCATGAATTTCTGGTGTTTATAGGTAACTCAATGAGAGGTATTTTGTTACGATAGCCTGAACAGACCAAGACACCAATAAGACAGTATTTGGAGGTGGGGTCTTTGGTAGGTGATTCTCCCTCATGACTGGAATTAATGTCTTTACACAGGTCACCCCAGGGACCTCTTTTATCGCTTCTATCATGTGAGGACGTCGGGAGAAGTCTCTCTGAACCAGAAGTCAGTTTATACCAGACACGGAATGTGACAGCTTGTTCTTCATAGCCTTCAGAACTAATAAATCTAGTTGCAAGAAACACATTTCTTTGTTTGTAAGCCACCCAGTCTATGATATTCTGTTATTGCAACCCAAACTCACTAAGACATTAAGTAAAATATCATAATAATATCTGTGTTATGATGCATGGCACATAAAACCAGAGTACTTCAGAATCGATGCATTAGGAAATTGGTGTCTGTCAAGAGATTTTTTGAGTAGTCAAATAAAATGGAGAATGTGGTGTTCAGTAATACTAGTCTAATAGTCTTAGGGAGAAAGAATCTAAATCATGTTGTCCAGAAAGAAATCTGTGGAGATAACCCCACTTTAAACAAATAAAGGAAACAAAATTTAAATTCATTTCTTATCCAAGTTATGGCAATTGGCTTAAGAGTCTTCAAAGATAACAGATAGATTCTTACTGACACTGTGGTAGGAGTTATTAAGAAATTATTTTAGGCAGATAGAGAGGACAAAAAAGGGGGTCCTTGGAAGCCATTTTTTTTTTGCAGCTTTTGTCTAGCAGGAAAGTTCTGATTCTTAGACCCTGCTGGCCACCTTTGATATGCAAATGCAAACCTTTAGAAACTGGGTCCACCCAACATGGTGATTCCCACCTTTATCCTCTTGCCCATGCCCCCACATGTGCCTGGTAGCATGGCCACCCCCAAATATCCCTACGTGTGTGGAACATCATGGCGCCCTGCATTTGAATATTAAAAGGCTAAGGTGGAAGGGCCAGCTTTTTCGAGGACTATGTGAATAACATGCCTGGTCAAACCAATCCCCTGAGCCTTGTGCAAATCAGACACTGCCTCCTCCAGCCATCGAATATAGCTGGCTGAGAGTACCTGAAAGTGGGGTTCCCTCTCTCGGCTTTGGAGCTCCCTCCCTCTCTCTGTGCACAGGGGAGCTTCTTCTTTCTTCCTTCCCCCTTCTTTCTTGCCGATTAAACTCCCTGCTCCTTAAAACTACTCTACATGTGTCCATGTCATTTTCTCTAATTCAATTCAAGACGAAGAACCTGGTGTTTTTCCACCAGGAGCCTTATCAATACTCTATTAGCTATCTTGTTAAACTATCTGTTGTTGATACTCTAGTCTACATATCTGGCGAATTTTTTTCTGAGAAATATAGATTTGGTACTAGAAATTCATTCTGTGCATGCCTAAAGTCTCCAGTTCCAATTTGGAATTTGTTGTCCAATATAGTTTAGAAATATAAGACACATTTATCCTTTTTGTCCTTCTTATTAAAAAAAATTGTAAACACTAAGAGGATTATATTTTATTCCATAAGCGTAAAACTTACTGAATTAAGAATACTTTATAGAGTAGAAGATCCTAGATAGATATTGACAATATTGCGTGCTGTAGAAAGACTTTCATGTCCTGCAAAGTATTTATTCTGATGTTCTTGCTGTTCTCCTGACACTGGTTTCTTGGCACACAGAATTGTTTATAGTGAATGCCAAGTGCAAGTTGATGTATACATTTGAAAGGAGACTACCTTGTTCCTTTGGCTTTTGAGCTTAGGCAGCAAGTCTCAAAGAAGTTTCTCAAGTACTTTTTAGTTTTGTCTTTGGTGTTTCAAAGGAAAGACTCAGTAGGGAAGCAGGATTAAGTGGATTAAGTTGTTTATTTCAAACAACAAACTCAGAATTTTGATGCAGTGATCCATGCACTAAGCATATGAGTAGAGATGATTCTTGCCCATGCTCTGTAGCTAGACCCAAGGAATGCAGCCAGTGTCAATTCCTGCCATGCCTGCCAGGGATACTTTGATGTCTAGGGCAGTCACATTCCAAGAATCAAGAAAGCAAAAAGCCTACAATCAGTTGTTGAGGACTTACTCTGCTCATTAAAATGCAAAGGATGCCTTGGGAATGTGCTGTACTGTGAAATAGTAAAACAAACAACAACAAACAACAATTTAAACATTTCCACCCAAACAATAAACTAAAACCAAAATATTTTACCTGTTTGCTTTAAAGTTGATGTTGACTCCCAAACTAAACATTTCAGCAAAGTGAGAGCTTGGAAACCATATTTTACCAATCGCGATGTATTTAACTAACAAAGAGATACCTTCAAAATAAGTACAATGTGTGACAGGACCCTAGTGTATTAGTTTTAGTTGCCTTTGGTATGTGAAACAAAAGGAAAAATTGTAATTACAGAGCACATTTCTTAAACAACAGTGCTATATACCTTACACTAAAAAAATGAAATCCAGATGCACTAAAGAGTTGAATGAAAAAATAAATCATTCAACCATAAGAAACTATGGGCACATATGTATTAGTTCATAAGACGGGGAAAGGTTTCTTACATATAAAGTAAAGGTAAAATTTACAGAAGAGTTTTTCTCTGAATCAAACAATAAACTAAATAAACTAAAAAGCAATAATGAGTTAAAAAGCAAGAAAAGTGAAACAAATAGTCAAAAACAGATGGAATGCACGTTAACTATATATCCATACACATGGACACACATATGAATAGATATTGAACATTGTTTCTAAAGAAAATAGAAGGTTAGGTTCTGTGAGCCTCTGATCATATTTTCATCAAGCAATCAATACGTAACTTTGTTTTATGTGTGTTTATTTTAATTGACACCTTATTCAATACACATAGTTGATTTATTAACATTGAACTCATCAGTAACACTATAACTTGTGCTTGAACTGTTAAAGAAGAATTATTCAATGATAATTGCTAAGCATGGTAAGAAAAACTTTGTTCAAGACTATTGTGAGAGGTTTAGGAACTACTGCAATGGAATCTTGCAATAAGTCAGAGACTGAGCTCAACTCTGAATACAGCATGGGCAAGTAGAAATTTACAGTCAGGGATATATACGTATATACAAGGATGTATATGTATATGTATATATATCCTTGACTATATCCTTGTGCATGTGTGTATGTGCGTGTGCATATATATACACGTGTGTGTGTGTGTATATATATACACAAAAATAAAAGAGAGAGGAGAAGAAGGAGACAAAAAGCAATAGTAAACGTTTTTGAAGAGCTAACTTGCAAAAGTTTGGCACTGAATAAAAATGGATACTGAATATTAAGGAAGATACCGTTCTGATGGAAATGCAAATTGAAACAAACCTTCAAAATTAACCTAACAATATATGTGAAAATCTTACAACAGCCATAAACATTTGTTACAGGAAAGGGGTACCTTCCATTTTGGGGAAAGTTGATCTGCTGGGGATCCTTCCTTCCAAGTTTCTAATAGGACCCAGTCTCCCAGCTGGGTTGTAACAAGATTCTCTAGTGGGGGAAGGGAGTCTTTGGTTTCCATATTTTTAAGGAATACATTTGCTCTTGTCCTAAGTTGATCACATAATTTTGTAGCTTTAAAGTATCTATGTCTATCAGGAGGTCTGTAGTTAGGAAAGGCCTTTCATACATTATTTTAAAAGGGTTGAGTTGCAGATTTCCCTTAGGGGCCACTCAAACCCATAATAAGGCTACAGGTAATAAAGACAACCAGGTTTCTGATGTATCTTGCCATAGTTTAACAAGAGTCGTTTTTAGAGTTTGATTAACCCTTTCTACTTTTCCTGAAGACTGTGGCCCCTATGCCGAGTGAAGGCGGTACTGAATTCCTAGGGCTGAAGAAATGTTTTGGGTAATTGTCACTGTGAAAGACGGTCCATGATTCTTCTGTAAGCTCTTAGGCAGCCCAAATCTAGGAATTATTTCCTTTAGTAGGAGTTTAGAAACTTCAATTACCTTTCCATACCGGGTAGGAAAAGCCTTGATTCAACTGGTAAAGGTGTCAACAAATACTAATAAATATTTAAACCCTTCCTATTTGCCAGTCTTCATCACGGTGTGTTTCCCTATGCTGAACAGGCCGAAGTTACCTGCTTTATGGCTTTAAGTAAGCCTTTTCCTATAAAAAGCCATGACATTAACTGAAATGTGGAATCTTTTCCCAAATAAGTAGATTTATGCAAATATTTAACTATTTTCCACTGATTAGCCCTGGTATTAACAGCTTGTTGTTATTGATAAGTCAGCCGGAAGGATCTTGAATTAAACCCTGACATTTAACCCATTTTTGCTTCTCTTTAGTATACCTAGATTCTGTCATGACCGTGCCTGAGGGTGCTAATACTCACAAGTCCAACCGGCTCATTTAACCTACTTTCTTAGCAGGTGCATCTGCAAAGAAGTTTCCTATAGCCACACGAGTCTCCTTTTTGATGTTCTCTGCAATGGATTACAACTACTTCCTTGGGCAGCAAAACAGCGTCTAATAGATTTAGAATTTCTTTCTTTCTTTCCTTTTTTTTTTTTTTTTTTTGAGATGGGGTCTTGCTCTGTTTCCCAGTGTTGAGTGCAGTGGTGGGATCTCAACTCACTGCAATCTCTGCCTCCCAGGTTCAACTGATTCTCCTGCCTCAGCCTCCCAAGTAGCTGGAACTACAGGCATGTAACACAATGACCAACTAATTTTTGTTGTTGTTGTTTTTCTGTATTTTTACTAGAGATGGGGTTTCACCATGTTGGCCAGTCTAGTCTTAAACCCCTGACCTCAAGTGATCTGCCCACCTTGGCCTCCCAAAGTGTTGGGATTACACACGTGAGCCACTGTGACCAGCAAGATTTAGAATTTCTAAGTGATGTTTTGTAGGGGAGCCCTTAGCAGTTAGGAGTCCCCATTCCTTCCACATAGCAGCATGAGCATGAAGTACCAGAAAGGCATACTTAGAATCAGTATAAATGTTAATTCTTAAGTCCTTTCCCAATTGCAGGGCTTTAATAAGAGTTATTAATACTGTTTTTTCAGCTGAGGTAGAAACTGGTAAGGCCTGAGATTTTATTACCTTTTGTTGACTGGCAACAGCATACATAGCTTTCCTGGTTCCCTGGTGTAGAAAGCTACTTCCATCTGCAAAACATTCTACCTCAAGATTATCTAGGTGCTCATCCTTTAAATCTGGATGGGTGGAGTAAACTTGCTCCACTACTTGTATATAAGAAGGATCTAGAGTGACTGTGGGTTCAGGAAAATAGGTAGCTGGATTCAAAGTTAGGCATACTTTAAGTTTAGCAAAGATGCCTGATATTTATTTACAGGAAAGGAGGAGCAATTTCCATGTGCCTTGTGATTTCCAAAAGATACTACTGTTCGCAGCTGAGTGAACAAATCCCTTCCCAACAATGGGTGGGCCATTCAGGAGAAAACTAAAGGCCCTGAAGAGCAGCTTAAAGGAAAGGCAAAATGGCATCTATAGGCTTGTCCATCTGTTATTGTGACTATACAGTTTTGGGGTGACAGAGACCATTATAATGGGTCAGAACAGAGTAAGCAGTCCAGAAGGATGTTAATACTCTTACCTGCCACCTCATGATTACCCAAGGCTTCTCTAGAGATATGGCTAGTTGTCTGAGAGCTGTGGCAGAGGGTCTCAGGCTCCATCCCTTTTCGGATTGCCTGGCTATTTCTGCCATCATTGGTTCAGTGGCCGATGGCTCCCTTCGGTATGCTGGGTAATCCCTGTTCAAATGGTCAGTTTTCTTACATTGTGCACACTGATTCATGCCCAAAGCACGGTGACTCGGACACCCAGCTTTGGGCTTCCCACCTTTCAGCTTCCCTTGTTCAGGCTGAGAGTCAGGAGAGCAGCCCCACGTGGGAGGTGCGCTTAAGGAGGCAGCCAAGATTTGCATCCTGTGGGAGGTCCTTCTTGTTCTTTCTACTTCCTCTGCTTTGTCCTTGTTGGTAAAAACTAAAAATGCCATATCCAAAAGCTGTTCCATAGGAGTTTGGGGACCCATAGCTGCTATTTGTAGTTTCCTATGGATATGAGGAGCAGACTGGGTTATAAAATGGACTCCCAAAAGGGTTTGTCCTTCCCTTGAGGTAGGATCAGTGTTAGTATATTTCCTAATTGACTCAACTAAACACCCTTGAAACAAAGTTGAATTCTCATCTTCACTCTCAGAAATTTCCTTAACTTTTTACTAGTTAAGAGGCTTCTTCATACATTTCTTCATCCCCTCCATCTAACAGGTGACCATATGATCTCTCCTCCCCAAGTCGTCACTGCCCTTTGATAGTTCCACTATGGGTCTTGAGCTGGAACTGCTATACCTCCTGCCTGATATATATTATGGTTCGGATTGTAAGCCAATATCTCATCTGCTTGGGCCCTAGCTGTCCCCAAAATGCATTGTTTCTCTTCCACTGTACAACACAGAGACAACCAAACATGCAGAGCCTGCCAAGTTAAACTATAGGTCAGAGTTAATTTCTCAAACTCATGATGAATTTTCCTGGATCTTCAGAGAAATGACCAAACTTCTCTTTACATAGAACCAAATCAGACCGAGAAAAGGGAACATGTATTCTCGCAGTGCCTTCTCCATTTGCCACCTCTCTATGTGGACAAAGATTTTTCTTCAGAGGTGGATAGGAGACTCCACTATGAGTAGTATTCACTGGGCTAAGTTCCTCAGGGAGTGATGGGTATGGAGTGGGACTAGACAGGTACGAAGGAGGGTATGAAAGGTTCTCAATCGTACTTTCAGGTGAACTAGAGGGAGAGAGAACTGACATATTTGAATTTTCAGAGCCAATGGAAGGAGGTTTTGCTCCACCCAAAACTGTCCACTGAACTAGGGGGCTTGCATCAAAGGATCATCTAGTATGTTTAGCTCTTTTTCTTCCTTTCCTCTAATCAGACATGATTCACAGCATCCAAATAACATAAATAACATAGCATAAAAGCCACAAATCTTAGATAAGCCACAACATGGAATTCGACAAAAATGTCGAATAAGGCAAAGGAAGTGAAGAGGATTTAGATGGGACTGAGCAGAGCAAGCAGGTTCAGGGCAATAGTGGCAGTGTGGATTGCACAAGCAAAGCTGGTTTGCCTGAACCCAAGAGAAGAAATATTTTGTGTGTGTGCAAAATGAAACAAAACAGCAAGGAGAAGAGTCTCCTAATTTCCATCCCAATGATTCTCGATCACAGCTAGTCGGCATAGCGGCAACAAAACATAACCACATCTATCTAATCTTATTGCTCATAGCTGTTAAATATGAAACCTCAGTCAACAATCTTAGAGACGGAGCCTTCAATATTTTGTGTTCCCAATGTTTCACAAGCAGACAGACGGAAATCAGGAGGCACATAGGAAGAGAGTAAGTTAAAATTCCTAAGACCAATTAAATACAATCTCCTGAAAATGACAGTGAAACAGAGATAGCAACCAACAAATTGATTTATGCAGCGAGGAGGACAAGGCAGATTTAATACAAAGAGCATGGCCGGTGGTGCCAAGTCCGTTTTTAGCTGAGAGGGACTTTACTGAGAAGGTCTTTAACTCCCTAAATCTTAGAAGAGACTCTAACCCTCCTAAGTTGGGCCTCTAACCCAAGGCTGTTCAAGCATCCTTGCCTTTTATTAAGAGGGGCCTCTACCCATTCTATCTTAGGAAAGACTGTAACTCTCCTAAGTTGCCCTAAGTTGGGCCTCTAACCCAATCCTATTCTTTACCCAGGTACCCACCACTTACCCAAAGTCATCCAATCAGTGCTGCAGTCTCTTTTTGGGGGAAAGGGTGGGTGGGGTCCTTCAATATTGTCCCTTCCATAGTTCACCAGAAATATGTTACAGTACCCCAACACTTACCCAAAGGCAGCTGTTGGGTCAGGATTTCTGCACTATAGCCCCCTCTGGGTCACCAGAAATATGTTACAGGACAGGGGTCCGGATCCAGACCCCAAGAGAAGGTTCTTGGATCTTGAGCAAGAAATAATTCATGTCGAGTCCACAGTGCAAAGTAAAAGCATGATTATTAAGAAAGTCAAGTGGTGAAAGTACAGCTACTCCATAGAGAGAATAGGATGTTCCTGAAAGTAAGAAGATGAAGATGAAAGCATCCACCCTAAGTACAATGCCTGTATATATGGGCAGATGTGTTCTGCTACAAGGGTTTAATTTTCTTAATTACTATAAAAATTAAGTAATATAAAAAATTAACTAAGAAAAGGATTAATTTTCTTAATTACTCTATTTTCCAAGAATCAACATTATTATCTTTAAAGCAAAATTGTTCTCTAGATATTGGGATATCTGGATGTTCCCAAGTCTGGCTCTGTTTTAGTAAACATTATTAATTTATTCCCCTAACCTTAAACATCCAGAGGTTAGGAATGCCTAACTTCCTGAGTATGCATCCCAGGAAGTCTCAGCTTCATTTTCTCAGCCCTCACTCAAAATGGAGTCACTCTGGATCGAACACCTGTGACACATTCAGCATTATATAATTACCTTTTAGAACAGGGACAATTTATTATTTTATTATAATATTTCTTATACTTATCTTAATAATAATATGTGTTATTACATAGTTTTACTCAATGTTGTTATGATTATTTAGAAATGCTTATTAGGTAGGAGAGGTGCATTAATTGCTACTATATTTAGAAGAACCAAAACTTTAGAATAAATATTAATATAAAATATTAAATTATAGGATGGTGTCTTAGGTCATTTGGGCTGCTACAACAAACTGAGTAGCAACATTGTAACTGAATAGTAATATTGTTTATAGCAATATTGTAAACAACTGAAATGTGTTTCTACAGTTCTAGAGGCTGCAAGTCTAAAATCAAGGCACCAGCAGATTTGGTGTCTGGTGAGGGTCTGTTTCTCATAGACAATGTCTTTTAACTATTTCCTCACACAATGGAAGGGGTGAAACAGCTCTAGGACCTCTTTTGTAAGGGCACCAATCCCATTTGTGGGGCCTCCGCCCTCATAACCTAATCATTTCCTTTTATTCTAACTCCACAACCTTGAGGGTAAGGATTTCAACATGTGAATTATGGGGGAAGTGCACACAAACATTCAAAACACAACACTTGGTATAAAGTAGAAAACTATGCTGCCATTAAAAATCACAATATGAGAGAATGTTTAATAAAACAGATAAATGTTTAACATTAATTAAAGAGTCATAATAAAACATTCTCTAGAAATATGTGTAAGTTTCAGCATCTTTTATATAAATATATATGTGTGTGTATATATATATATTATATATATGTGTGTATATAAGTGTGTGTGTGTGTGTGTATATATACACATGATTTCTTCAAGGGTGTGTATATATATATATATATATACATGATTTCTTCAAGGGTAAATAACCACTGTCCATATTTTACTGTATCCTTGGGTATTTGGTGTGTTAATAATGTTTGTCTTATTTATTCTTTTCTGCAGCTCTACAAATGTTCTGTATGAATAATTTTCTGTAATTTACAAATGTTTTATAGTAACCCAGTGTTATGATTATATAAAAACACATTAAATTATTTTAAAGCTAATACATTGTTTTAAAATAATATATACATTTAAAAGGATTAGTAATACTCACTTATGATCTGAATGTTTATGTTTTCACAACACTCATATGTTGAAATCCTAATTCTCAAGGTGATGATAGTCAAAACTGGTGCCTTTGGAAGAAGATTATGCAAGCATAGTCCTCATAATTAGGATTAATGTCCTTATAAAAAGACCCCAGAGAGCTCCCTAGCACCATGCAAGGACAGCAAAAATTTGGTATCTATGAACCAGGGAAACACGCCCACACCAGACGCCAAATCTGTTTGTACCTTATTTTGCACTTCCCAGCCTCCAGGAACGTGAGAAATAAATTTCTCTTTTTTATAAGCCACCTAGTTTGTGATATTTTGCTATAACAGCCTGAATATACTAAGACGCCATTGGTGGCCATAATTTAAGAAAACAGGGACTCCCATGTATTATCAATGATGTTACAATTTATACATACCATTAATTTTTATTTTTATTTTTTTATTTTTTTCCATCCCTCCCTCCCTCCCTACCTTCCTTCCTTCCTTTCTTCCTTTGCAAATTTTCGGTGTTAGCCATATTTGGCCTACTTACCTATTCTTCTCTCCCTAGGGTTTTTGTCTTTGTAACAATGGTTTTAAATAGCTGTGGTAAGAAAAACAGGATTTTTACACTTTCATTTCATTTTTAATAAATATAATCAACAAGACCAAGATAAAACAGATTTTCAGTAAGCAAGATGCTTGCTAGGAGATTCGGTGTTATAATACAAACCATCTCCTTAGGATTGTATCCTTTTTCCACTTAACGACACCCGGTAAGTTCCTTTAGGGTGGAGCTGGCTACCACCACTTCTAATTCCTGTTTGCTTCCTTTGTATTTCACTTGTTTTACGGCCCAGATTATAGTCAATAATCTGGACTGAAGACTGGCCCACTCAGCCCGCCACAGTCACTGCTAACACAATGGCTTTCCACCTGGGGGCCTGAGAGTTGTCCCACTACTACTATGGCCATGCGTGCTGTCAAAGGGCATGAGGACCCACCCGTCTCCACACCTAGCCCACTGCTGCCACTTTTGGTACTAGAGAATTCTCTGGAGCCCTGATAATTGGCCTCACCGGGAAGCGAGGTGATTAACAGACTGTTGAGGCAGCCCC
Organism: Mandrillus leucophaeus; assembly: GCF_000951045.1. Taxonomy (NCBI): domain Eukaryota; kingdom Metazoa; phylum Chordata; class Mammalia; order Primates; family Cercopithecidae; genus Mandrillus; species Mandrillus leucophaeus. The sequence continues at coordinate 5,150,359 of NW_012109808.1, read as the reverse complement.
TTAGGCAGCTTACACCTGCCCTGTGAAGTATTCTTGCGGGGGATTCCAGCAAGCTTGAGGGACAGGGATCCTGAGAGCGCTCCCAGGTAGGCATTTGCCCTGGGAGAATGCGCTCATCAGAGTGGTGCATGGCAGGCCCCCGCGGAGGATCAAAACAGTGATTGAACAGCAGGAAGGAACTGGCACTTGGAGTCGGGACAGCTGCAATATGGTGGTCCTGGGAACTTTTCCACTCCTTTTGAGTGGAAGCGGGGCCTGATCACCCTCGATGTGCCCTAATCGGCACTTTGGTCTCGGTATTGATTGTGATTTGGCTTGTTTGCAGTCAGCACTTTGGTCTCAGTATTGATTTTGATTTCGCTTGACTTGTTTGCAAAAAGGAAAGTGAAAGTGAGTGAGTGAGTGAGTTTGAGACTGGCCAGACGAGTGAGTGACGCCTTTACCCTTTCCTTCTTGTGGTGTGAGTGTTGTTTTGTTTCGGGGGAAGACAGGTGGAACACAAAGTAAGCCCACTCCGCTAGGAACTACGTTGAAAAATTTTAAGGAAGGATTTAGTGGAGACTATGGAGTTACTATGACACCAGGAAAACTTAGAACTTTGTGTGAGGTCCCTTCTTTAACCCTTCCAGAAGGGTTTCCCTGTACCGGTTTAGCCATTGCATATTCTGTCTTTCATTTGGATCCCACCTCCCACTGGGGGTCTGTTCCTGGTAACTGGATCCTCACATACTCTTGGGGGTTTTGGAAATCAGCTGGAACATGTTCTTCCAGCCACTTAGTTGCTGCTTGGAGCGCTCTCCTCCTGTCATCTGTGTTAAAGAGGGACATGAGCAACTGGTGGCAATCAGTTGTCCCACTACTACTATGGCCATGCATGCTGTCAAAGGCATGAGGACCCACCCACCCATGCACTTAGCCCACTGCTGCCACTTTTGGTACTAGAGAAAACTCTCTAGAGCCCCAATAATTGGCCTTACCAGGAAGCAAGGTGATTAACAGACATTAGAAGTGGGTCGGCCATCAGAAGGAAGCATAGATAAGTCCCTCGTGTCAAAGGTGTGGCACATAGTAACTGGTAAGCCAGGATACCCAGACCAGTTTTTGTACACAGACACTTGGTTGCAGCAGGTTTTAGACCTGCGTTAAAAGGACACACAGTAGAAGTACTAGTAGCAAAGGGACAGACAGCCAAGGAAGAATCCTGCTTCACACAGCAAAGGGATTCAGGCATCCAGAGGACTGTGGGTATAAGGTGTCCAAGAAGAAAGCTCAGATCTGCCGACAGCAGCTGCATTACCTGGCATTTACTATCTGACAGGGGCGGTGCAGCCTGGGATCAGAAAGCAAGCAGGTCATTTACAACCGTCTGGAGCCTAAGACCAGAAGGCAGGTGAGAGACTTCTTAACAGCTGTAGGGTTCTGCAGGTTATGGATCCCACACTTTGCAGTACCGGCCAAACCTCTGTACGAAGTCACACAGGAGGGTAACAAAGAGCCTTTCAAATGGGAGTCCCAAGAGCAACGAGCTTTTCATGAGTTAAAAGAGAAGCTCATGTCAGCCTCAGCCCTGGGGCTACCTGACCTGACGAAGCCATTTACACTGTATGTGTCAGAGAGAGAAAAGATGGTGGTTGGAGTTTTAACCCAGATGGTGGGGCCCTGGCCAAGACCAGCAGCCTACCTCTCCGAATAGCTAGATGGAGTTTCTAAAGGTTGGCCCCCGTGTTTGAGGGCCTTGGCAGCAACTGCCCTGCTAGCACAAGAAGTGAATAAGCTAACTCTTGGGGAAAACCTGAACATAAAGACCCCCCATGCTGTGGTGACTTTAATGAATACCAAAGGACATCATTGGCTAACGAATGCTAGACTCACTAGGTACCAAAGCTTGCTCTGTGAAAATCCCCGCATAACCATTGAAGTTGGCAACACCTTGAACCCCACCACCTTACTCCCAATATCAGAGAGCCCAGTTGAACATAACTGTGTAGAGGTGTTGGACACAGTTTACTCTAGCAGGCCCGGCCTCCGAGACCATCCTTGGACATCAGTAGACTAGGAGCTGTACTTGGATGGGAGCAGCTTCATCAACCCACAAGGAGAGAGGTGTGTGGGATATGTAGTGGTAACTGTGGACACTGTCACTGAAGCCAAATCATTGCTTCAGGTGCTTCAGCCCAGAAGGCCGAACTCATTGCTTTAATTCGGGCCTTAGAGCTAAGTGAAGGTAAGAGTAAACATTTACGCTGACTCTCGGCATGCTTTCTTAACCCTCCAAGTGCATGGGGTGTTATATAAAGAAAAAGTCCTGTTGAACTGTTGGGGAAAAGACACAAAGTATCACCAAGAGATCCTGCAATTATTAGAGGCAGTGTGGAAACCCCAAAAGGTGGCAGTCATGCACTGCAGAGGATACCAGCGAGCTTCCACCTCAATTGCCTTGGGGAATTCCCGAGCTGACTCAGAGGCTCAAAAAGCACCATCCACCTGTTACCGGGCATCAGTTACAGCCCCCCTGCTACCTCAGGTACCTGACCTTGTACTTACTTATTTTAAAGAAGAGAAGGACTTTCTCCAGGAAGAGGTAGGGCAGGTGATAGAAGAGGGATGGATCTGGTTATCAGTTGGAAGAATAGCCATGCCACAACTGCTAGGAGCCACAGTCACACTGGCTGTGCATGAGACCACCCACCTAGGTCAAGAGTCACTTGAAAAGTTGTTGGGCCCATACTTCTACATCTCACATCTGTTGGCCCTTGCCAGAACAGTGGTGCAGCAGTGTGTCGCCCATCAGCAGTGCAGTGCTGGGCAAGGTCCAACCATCCCACCTGGCATACAAGCTTATGGAGGAGCCCCCCCTTGAAGATCTCCAAGTAGACTTCACCGAGATGCCCAAATGTAGAGGAACAAGTATTTGCTAGTTGTAGTGTGTACATACTCTGGGTGGGTGGCGGCCTATCCAACACGAACTGAGAAAGCTTGTGAAGTAACCTGTGTGCTTCTCCGAGATCTTATCCCTAGGTTTGGACTGCCCTTATGAATCAGCTCTGACGACGGGCCAGCGTTTGTGGCTGACTTGGTACAGAAGATAGCAAAGGTATTGTAGATCACATGGAAACTACATACTGCTTACCGACCACAGAGTTCCACAAAAATGGAGTGGATGAATTGGACTATCAAAAATAGTTTAGGGAAAGTGTCAAGAAACAGGATAAAAGTGGGTACAAGCTCTCCCTATGGTATTGTTTAAGATTAGATGTACCCCTTCCAAAAGAACAGGATATTCTCCTTATGAAATATGATATCATAAGCCCCCTCTCATACTATGGGAACTCCCAGGCACTCTTCGAGAGCTAGGTGAAATTGAGTTATAGTGACAGCTACAGGTTTTAGGGAAAATTATACAAAAATTTCAGACTGGATAATTGAGAGGTGCCCTGTCAGTTTATTCTCCCAAGTTCACCCTTTCTTCCCAGGTGATCGGGTATGGATCAAGGATTGGAGCTTAGCCCCTTTGCAGCCATGGTCGAAAGGAGCCCAGACCGTCGTCTTGACCACTTCCACAGCCATAAAGGTAGAGGGAATCCCAGCCTGTATCCACCATAGCCACATAAAAACTGCAGCACCCAAGACCTGGGAGGAAAAAACAAGCCCGAACAATCCCCGCAAAGTGACTTTGAAGATGACAAGCCCTGCTCCAGTCACACTCGGAAACTGACTGGTCTGTGCACAGATGAAGCATGAGGAAACTCATCACGGGACTCATTTTCCTTAAATTTTGGACTTGTACAGTAAGGACTTCAACTGACCTTCCTCAGACTGAGGTAGGGCAAAAAGTTAAAACAGTCTTTCTGTTTAAAAGGGACTTGTTTATATAATGCCACCTGGTACAACGTTTGCAGCCCAGGAAGTGACCAGCCTGATGTGTGCTATAACCCATTAAAACTACTTCATTACCCGCTGGAAAACAGGAGAGTATGTAACTCTAGGAATTGATGGAACTGTACTGGATCCCTGAGTAAATATTTTAGTCTAAAGGGAGATCCACAGGCACTTTCCCAAATTAGAGTTTCTTGCAGGAAGACCTGGGTAGTGAAGATGAGAGTGAGAACTCCCACTAGTGAGGGATATTCTCAAAGGGGGGAAAGGAGGAGAGAGGTCATTTCTCTTACTGTCTCCCGTCTCTGAAGAGAAGGAGGAAATAGGAGTTGAAAAACAACAGGAATGAAGTCAGTGGCAAGACGAGCTGGTGCCACTGATGATTAGGCCTGAGGTGAAGAGATTGACCCCCCCAACTCTAACCACATATGCTCTCAACCTATCACAACCCTTTCACATGGAACCCCTTAGACTTGTAAGCCCTTAAAAGGGCCAGGAACTCTGTATTCACGGAGCTTGGTTCTTAAGACACAACTCTGCTGAAGCTCCCGGCTGTTGAGACGCAAGTCTGCCGAAGCTCCCAGCCGAATAAATCCAAATCCTTCCTCAACCAGGTGTCTGAGGGATTTTATCTGCGACTCATCTTGCTACAGTCTCCCTGGGGTTTTTGTCTTTGTAACAATGGTTTTAAATAGCTGTGGTAAGAAAAACAGGATTTTTACACTTTTATTTTTAATAAATATGATTAACAAGGCTAAAATAAAACAGATTTTCAGTAAGCAAGATGCTTGCTAGGAGATTCAGTGTTATAATTCAAACCATCTCCTTAGGATTGTATCGTTTTTCCACTTAACAACACCCTGTAAGTTCCTTTATGGTGGAGCTGGCTACCACCACTTCTAATTATTGTTTGCTTCCTTTGTATTTCACTTGTTTTATGGCCCAGATTATAGTCAATAATCTGAACTGAGGACTGACCCACCCAGCCCACCACAGCTACTGCTAACACAACTGCTTTCCATCTGGGGACCTGAGAGTTGTCCCACTACTACTATGACCATGCATGCTGTCAAAGGGCATGAGGACCCACCTGCCCCCGCACCTAACCTACTGCTGCCACTTTTGGTACTAGAGGAAACTCTCTGGAGGCATGAATTGGCCTGCTTAGACCCACTCACACCAATCAATGCTCATGTATATTACCTGGAGGCCAAATAACAAGCATGGTTAGCTTATTGGTTCCACCACTGGGGCCTGAGATCTGGCCCACCTGGCATCCCCGTCCCCAGAAAAACCTCACCACAGCCTCTACTATCAACTGTAGCCTAAGCCAGCAAAGAAGTCACAGACACCACTGATTGTATTTACAGCTAAAAAAAATCATCTAAAAACTACTACTACATTTACCCAGAATCAAGGCCAAAATGCCTTATTCAACCAACACCATAAAAATATATTTAGGAAAAAATATTTCCCTATAAAGTCAAAAAAATTAGAAGAAGTGACTGTTACATCAGATGGACAGATATAAATGTAAGGATATGAGAAATATAAAAAAAACAAGGAAATATGACACCTACAAAAATGCAGCAATTCCTCAGCAAAATATTTTAATTAATATTTCAATAAAAAATGATTTTATAAAATCCCAGAAAAATAACTCGAAATAATAATAATAAAGCACATGGTGTGATACAAGAGAAGAAAAATAAACAATACAAGGAAATCAGAAAAAAAATCAAGACATAAATGAGGAATTAATTAAAGAAGTAAATAAGACACAAAAAAGCAAATGAAAATCCTGTCGCTGAATATTTTAATGGATGAAGTATAACAAATCTCATTTGAGAGCTTCAACAATAAACTGGATCAAGCAGAAAAAAGAATTTCAGAATTTGAAGATGTGTCTTTTGGAATAACCCAGTCAGACAAAAAAGAAAAGAATGAACAAAGATTATATAACCCATGGAATGCCAAAAGCCACCAAATATTCAAATTTTGAGTTTTTAAGAAGTTTAAGAAAAGCCTAAAGCCATAGAAAACCTATTTAACAAGGTAATAGCTGAAAAATGTCCAAGTGTAACAAGAGCTTTAGACGTCCAGATGTAGGAAGCTCATAGGTCCCAAATGGATACAACTCAAAAAAGTCTTCTCCATGGCACATTATAGTGAAAGTATCAAAAGTCAAAGACAATGAAAGATTTCTAAAAACAGCAAGGGAAAAGCACATAGCACATATAGGGGAACTCTCACCATATTAACAATGAATTTCTCAGGAGAAACTTTACAGGCCAGGAGAAAATGGGATGATATATTTAAGTACTGAAAGAAAGCAACTAGCAAGCAAGAATACTATATTCAGCAAAGCTACACTTCATAAATGAGAAAAAAATAAAATGAAATCTTTCCCAGACAAGCAAAAACTGAGAGAATTCATCACCACTAGACAGGCCCTACAAGAAATGCTTAACACGTAAAATCATAAAACTCACTGACAGAGCAAACACACAAATGAGTGACATAAAAAACTCAAAGAGTACCACTACACAAAACCACCAAGTTACAATAATAAGCAAAAAGAGAGAAAGGAAAAGAAATTATATACAAAATGACCAGAAAACAATTAACAAATTGATAAGAATAAATCTTCACGTATCAATAATAACCTTGAATGGAAACAGATTAAATTTCCAACTTAAAATGTACAGACTAGCCAAATGGATTTTAAAAAGTGAAAAACTGTATGCTGCCTACAAAAAACTCACTTTGCTTATGAATATACATATAGACTGAAACTGAAGAGATGGTAAAATATATTCTATGCAAATGGAAATCAAATCTGAGCAGAACTAGTTACACTGATATCAGATAAAATATACTTTAAAGTCAAAAACAATAAAATGAAACAAAGAAGGTCATTATATGACAAAGGGATCAATTCAGCAAGAAAATATAACAATTCTCTCTCTATATATATACTCCACACCAGAGCAATCAGATGCAAAAAGCATTATTGGATATAAAAGGAAGAAATAGACTTCAATACAATAATATTTGAAAACTTCAAAAGTCAACTCTCAGCATAAGACAGATCCACAAAATAGAAACTTAAGAAGGAAATATTAGATTTAAACTTCACTTTAGACCAAATTGACTAGTCATAGACAGAACATTTTATCCAATAGCTGTAGAATATACATTCTTCTCATCAGTACATGAAACATTCTCCAGAATAGATGATATGTTAGACCACAAAAGAATTCTAAACAAACTTTTAAAAATTATGTACCAATTCAGACCACAATGAAATAAAACTAGAAATTAATAACAATAGGAGGTTTGGAAACTGTACAGGTACATGGAAATTAAGCAAAATGCTCCTGAAAAACCACTGAGACAATGAAGAAATTACGAAGAGATAAACAAATTTAAACAAATGAAAATGGAAATACAATAGATTAAATAACCTGTAAGATAAAGCAAAACTAGTACCTAGAGGGAAATTTATAGCAATAAACACTTGCATTGAAAAGGTAGAAAGACTTCAAGTAAACAATCTGTTCACCTCAAATAACTAGAAAATCAAGAACAAACAAAAACCAAAATTAGAAGAAAAGAAATTTTAAAAATTAGAGCACAAATAAATCAATAAATAAGAGAATTTAAGAGATACAAAGCGTCAACAAAATAAAAAGTAGTATTTTAAAAAAGAGAAACAAGGCCGGGTGCGGTGGCTCACGCCTGTAATCCCAGCACTTTGGGAGGCTGAGGTGGGCGGATCACAAGATCATGAGATTGAGACCATCCTGGCTAACACGGTGAAACCCTATCTCTACTAAAAAATACAAAAAATTAGCCGGGTGTGGTGGCAGGCGCCTGTAGTCCCAGCTACTCGGGAGGCTGAGGTAGGAGAATGGCGTGAACCCAGGAGGCGGAGCTTGCAGTGAGCCGAGATCATGCCACTGCACTCCAGCCTGGGTGAGAGTGTGAGACTCCATCTCAAAAAAAAAAAAGAAACAAAATAGATAAACCATTAATTAGAGCAATCAAGAAAAACAGAGCGAAGACCCAAATAAACAGAATCAGAAACAGAAAAGGAGATATTACAAGTGACTCTATAGAAATTCAAAAGATCTTCAGAGACTATTATGAACAACTATATGCTAACAAACTGGAAAACCTAGTAGAAATGGATAAATCCCTAGACACCTACAACCTACCATGGCTGAATCAGGAAAAAAATAGAAAACCTGAACAGACCAGTGATGAGTAACAAGATTGAATCAGGTGTCTCCCAACAAAGAAAAGCCCAAAAGCAGATGGTTTCATTGCCAAATTCTACCAAACTTATAAAGAAGAACTAACACCAACTCTCGTTAAACCATTCCAAAAATTTAAGAGGGGAAAATTCTTTCTAACATTCCGCAAGGCCAGAATTAATCTGATACCAAACAGGATAAAAAAGGAAACTACAGGCCAATATTCCTTATGAACATAGATGTGAAAATCAACAAAATACTAGCAAACTTAATCCAACAGTACATTAAAAGATAATATATCATGATCAGTGGGATTTATCCTAGGAAATGCAAGAATAGTCTAGTATACCTTAATAAAAATGTGCAATACACATACATGAAATGAAAGAAAATATTATCTTCATTCTTTTGAATGTGTTAGGATTCAACATCTTTTCATTATAAGACCTTTCAAAAACAAGGCATGAAATTAACACATACCTCAAAACAGTAAAAGCCATATATAATAAACTTACAGCTAACATCATACTTAGTGAAGCAAAGCTGAAATATTTTCCTCTAAGAACTGAAACAAGACAAGAGTATACACTTTTATCATTTCTATTTAGTATAATACTGAAAATCCTAAGCAGAGCAATCAGGCAAGAGAAAGAAATAGGAAGCATATAAATTGGAATAAAGAAAGTCAAATTGTACCTCTTTGCAGACGACATGCTCTTACATTTAGAAAAACTTAAAGACTTCACTAAAAAACTTCTTATATCTGATAAGAGAATTCAACAAAGCTGTAGGATATTAAATTAACGTACAAAAGTCAGTGGCAGTTCTTTTCAACAATAATAAAATATATAAAAAAATAAAGAAGTCAATCTCATTTACAATGGCAACAAAAAAATACCTAGAAATAAACTGAACCAAGGAATTGAAAGATCTCTAGAAGGATAACTACAAAACACTAATTAAAAAAACAAGAATGGTACAAACAAATCAAAAGCATTTCGTGCAATGCATCACACGAAATAATACGGTAAAATTAACCACACTACCTAAAGTAATCTACAGATTCAACACAATCCCTATCAAAATACCAATATGTTGATATTTGGTAGCTTTTTAGTGTTCAATATGTCACATAGACTTTGTTAATTTTTTTTTCTTCTCTTTTTGTCTGACTAGGTTATTCCAAAAGACACATCTACAAATTCTGAAATTATTTCTTCTGCTTGATCCAGTTTATTGTTGGAAAAAAAGTCCTAAAATTTATATGGAAGCAAAGAAAAAAAAAAAAAAAAAAGCACAGGTATCCAAAGCAAAGCCATACTGAGCAAAACAAATAAAGCTGTAGTAATCATTATCTCACTTCAAAATACATTGAGTTTATAATAAACAAAACAGCATGGTACTGGAATAAACATGGACACATACGCAAATGAGACAATAGATAATCCAGAAATAATCCATGTGTTCATAGCCAACTGATTTTTACAAAGGTACCAAGGGCATGAGTTGGAGAAAAGACACTCATTCATAAATGGTGCTGGGAAAACCAGCTCTCCATATGAAGAAGAATGAAACTAGATCCCTCTCTCTCACCGTATAAAAAAATCAATGCAAAATGAATTAAATAACAAAACATAAGATATCAAACTATAAAACTGCTAGCAGAAAACATAGGGAAAACACTTTGGGATATTTAAAAGATTTTATTACTAAGACTTCAAAAGCACAGGCAACAAAACTAAAAGCTGACAAAAAGGAGTATATTTAAGACCTTCTGTACCACAAAGGGGACAACTGATAGAGTGAAGAGACAGTCTGTTGAATGGAATAATATATTTGCAAGTTAAAGAACTCAAAGAACTCAACAGGAAAAAAAAATGCAATTTTAAATAACGGGCAAAGGACATCAATAGACATTTCTCAAAAGAAGACATACAAACGGCTAACAAGTACATGAAAAAAATCCTTGACGTCAATAATCATCATGGAAATGCAGATTAAAACCACATTGAGATAATATCTTACGTCAGTTAGGATGGCTATTATTAAAAAGACGAAAAATATCACATGCAGGTGATATTTACTGTTGCTGGAAACATAACTTTGTACAGCCATTATGGAAAACGGATTGAAGATTTCTTCAAAACTAAAAATTAAACTACAATATGACCCAGCAATTCCACTACTGGGTATTTATCCAAAGGAAAGGCAATCAGTAAATCAAAAAGATATCTGCATCCTCATGTTTACTGCAAATGCTATTCACAATAGCCAAAATAGGGAATCAATCTATGTGTTTATCAATGGATGAATGGATAAAGTATATATACATAATGGAATACTATTCAGCCATTAAAAAGAATTAAATCCTCTCATTTACAGCAACATGGGTTGAAGTGAAGGTTATTATATTAAGTGGAATTAGGTAAGCGCATGAAGACAAATATTACATTTCTCACTTACATGTGAGAACTGAAAAAGTGGATCTCATGTAGCTAGAGATTAGAATGATAGCAAAGGTTAGTGTGTGGAGAGTGAAAAGAGATTGGTTAATGGGTACAAATATAGAGTTAGACAGAAAATAACTTCTAATGTTTGATAGTAGAGTAGGCTGACTATAATTAACAACAATGTATTTTATATTTCAAAATAGTTAGAAAAGAGGACTTAAAATATTCCTAACACATATAAATGACAAATACACGATGTGATGGATAGTCCAAATATCCTGACTTAATTTGCATTCTATGATATCCCTAATATCCAAATATTATGTAAAATCATTTAAAAAATAAAAAATAAATTTATCTACATCTTTTCTTTACATTTTATTGTAGACATTGTATTATTTAATTATACTAGGTTCTCAGAGAAACAGAACAATGGGAGAGATATATAAAGATGTTTACTCACAAAAAGTATGGAGGAAGAGCAGTCTCATTAACTGCCATCTACAACCTGAAGACCTAGGAAAGCAACAGATTTCAGTCTAGGTTTGAAGGCCTGTGAACCAGGAGTGCCAAGGACAGAAGATTGATGTTCCAGCTCAGTCATTCTGATAGTGAACTCAACATTACCATGCCGTTTTGTTTTGGAATGGCCCTTAATGTATTAAATGATGCCTAGTCATGTTCGCAAAGGTTGTAGGCTTTACTCAGTTCACCTAATAAAATGGTACTCTCTTCTGTGAGACACATTTCATAGAAACACCCAGGAATAATGTTCAACCAGTTGTCTAGGCATCCTATGGCATAGTCAGTTTGACACATAACCATTATAGTCATTATCTGGATTTCTTAAAATGTTTATTTTGATAATTTTAGACTAAAAAATTTACAAAGATAGTAAACAGAGTTTTTTAATACTCCTTACCCAGTTTTACTCATTTTTAATCCTTTGGATTACTATGGTGTATTTATCAAAACAAACGAATTGACACTGTTACATTGCTACATCTAGCACGCTTTTGCTGAGAAGGATTAAGCCCCACCTTTTATGTAGAAGAAGTATCTACACATATTATTTGGAATTACATTGTAAAAATATTTATCTTTTCTCCTTATTTATTAATTAATTTATATTACTAAAGACTCATACATATTTATTGAATACTTTGGTTGCTAATTGTCTAATATGCTTATCATCATTAATCATCAGAGAAATTCAAATCAGAACCATAATGGGATACCGTCTCACATCGGTCAGAATTACTTTTGTTAAAAAGCTAAAAAATAGCATGTTGGCAAGGCTGGAGAAAAGGGGACATTGAAATTTCCTAAATAACTAATAGCTGGTCTACTATTCAACCCAGAAATCCCACTACTAGGCATATATCCAAAGGATAATTAGTCATTCTACCAAAGGACACATGTACCCATATGCTGATCACAGTGCTATTCACAATAGCAAAAACACTGAATCAACTGAAGTGCCCATTAACAGTGGATTAGATAAATCAAATGTGGTATATATACACCATGGAATATTATGCAGCCATAATAAACTAATGTCCTTTGCAACAACATGGGTGCAGCTGGAAACCATTATTCTAAGTGAACTAATGGAGAAACAGAAAACCAAATATTGCATGTTCTCACTCATAAGTGAGAGTTAAACATTCAGTCCACATGGACAAAAAGATGGGAAGAGAATGGACACTGGGAACTACTAGATGTGGAAGAGGGAGAGGGTAGTGCTGAAAAACTATCCACTGGGTCCTATGCTCACTACCTGGGTGACAGGTTCAATCACACCCCAAACCTCAACATTATGCAATATACTTTTGTAACATACCTGTACATATATCTGCTATTTCTAAAATAAAAGTAGACCAAAAAAAAAAAAAAACCAATAAGTTTTTTTAAAAAGTTTGCATCAGCTATCCTTCCACTCAACAATGGTGGTCGTGAATGCAACATATTGATGTAGTTTGTATGGAATTTTGAAATTATAATTACATATTCATATATATTTTTAGCATATTAGTGAGATTATATGATTTTCAAATTTACCTAAGTTGTTTTAAGCTTAAGATTGGTGATATAATTCTTAGTGCATTGGTGTGGTTTTACTATTTTTTTAATTTTATAATAGTAATTAATGCTTTCAAATTCATAAGCTATGAAAAAGAAAATAATTACTGAAAGTATATTCTTGTTAACTTAGTCTGCAAAATATAGTGTATTTTAAAAGTTATTTATTTCCTTTAATTGTTCAGTAAGTTGTTGATAGGACTTATTTTATACTTACTAAGTGTAAAGGCAATAAGACATAGTTTTAATAACATTGTATATCAAATATTTATATTAAAATTTTTTCAGTCACTAATATTCTTTGTCACCAAAGGGTAGATTTCCCTTTGCCAGAGCTTTATACAAATAGAACCATAAAGAATACACACACACACACACACACACACACAGTGTTCTGGCTTTATGTTCAACAATAATGTTCCTCTAAAAGCATCCAGACCCCAGACCATACTTATCATCAAAACCTGAAATGTGTTTCATACACAATAATCATTTTTTAAGGTAATTTACTTTGTAGATTAGTGAGCATGCAAGAAAATAGAGGTAAAAATTAATAGATGCAATGCAAGTATAATATTAATTTTATCAGTGAGAAACAGTCCGTTGAGATTGTGAGAAATTAACAAATGTCTTTTTGTCTGTCACCTTTGTTAACAGCAAAACATCTTTACTTCCAAGGGAAGTCACGTATAGTAAATATAAAGTTATTTATATAACTTTATATTTTAATATAAGGTTAGTTAATAGGCAACTAAAGGAGATATACATATATACACACACACGGGATATACATATACATACATGTATGTGTGTATATATACACACATATATGTATATATACATATATATGTGTGTGTGTATATATGTATATATATAATTTTTTTCTTTTTCTAAATCAAATATCATCTCTACTAAGGCTCATCTCAGACATTTTGGCCCTTTCCTATATAATGATTTATATGGACACAACTGCACCCCGGGACATTATACAGCAAAGAGGGAAAGGGGCCATGCTTATTGTAAGCTGATCAGTTCCCTCGCTGGCATTGCCTCTCCTGCCACCCAGTGTTGTTGTTAGGGTTGCTCTTTTTGCATGATCCCTTTTCCAAATCTCAGTGCAAACTGTGCTATTATGGTTAAGTAAGGTTTATTACATATCATCTACAAGAAAAAAAAATTAAGACCAAAATAATATTGGCAGTCTTTGCTTGCTTCACATGCCTCATCAATCCTGTTCAGACTGGCACTGTCTCTATTTCATTAGGGTTTATAGGGCTGTTCATTGAACTTGTAACTTACCACTCTTATCCAACTTTCTTCAAGGCATTTCTTAGCATAGCACTGTAATCCATCCATCTACTTTAAGAATATAAGTGAAACTAAATTATCATACATTTATGTAGTAATAAATATTACTGATTGATTTTTAGTTCATAATAAATAACACCATTACTCCCATGGGACTTTCTTTTGGAAGAAAGTGGTAAATATATTTGTTGAGTTCTCCAGCAAAATAGTTTCTCCATTTCGCTAATAATACCTTTTTCTCAAAATGTTGTGTTTTGAGTCAGTGGCAAGATCAGCCAGAGGACAGTGTTTCCAGTGTTTTAATCAAATTACAGTGTAGACAGGTTAGCGTGAACATTCTAACCTCACATTGCTATGCAAGTATTTACTTGAACTACCACTCTATATAGAAACATGTAAAAATATTCAAATAAATTAGCAATAAAGTTTTAAGAAACTAAGCTTGTCATCCACTTTCCTTTACATTTGCTTTCTGGTGCTATTACTTTCACAGTAAAACATGACTTAGCTTAGGAGGCAGGCTCCCCAGATCTCAGCAATCCCATGGTAAGAAACAATGGGAGCAGCACAGTGACAAAAACCTACACGTGCCTACTTACAAGACAACACTGATGCTATGACTCTAGATGGAACACATACTTCTCCATTTCTATTAGAGAACTGGAAATGGGGACAAAAAGAAATAACATAATCAAGATTTTAGGTACATTGGGTCTTCAGACAAGAAAGGAACATAGGTCCCAAATTAGCCCCTTGTGGGAAGGTTTGTCCCAGTTAATTTTAAATCAGTCACCCTTGGATTCCACATAAGTAACAGACATTGATATGCATTCTGGTAAGGCAAAAAAAATCAAGATTTTTGTCTATGTGTCTTCTCTTGAACTGAGCATACAAACAAGGAGCTGGCATTCCTCCCTACCGCTCTATGTTCTGTCTCTGCTTGGCAAGCCCTCACCTAGGTCGTTTTCCGATCCAGTGTGGCTTTGATTAGATTGTAAAATGCTAATTTGTTTAGATAACCTTTTTGCCTCTTGCATTAAGTTGTGTCTTCCTATTTAGCCTTTTTTTTTTTTTTTTTTTTGGTAATAAAGGGTATATTTTGGTTCCCCATTTACTCCTCACTTCTCAATTAATTCAGAAATTGGGCATGATCTTGAAGTATCTCAGTATCTCTGACAAAGGCCTATCTCTGAGGCATACATAACTCATTATGACAAAAGAGGCATATCTGAGAGATAAGTGTCAAGATTAAGGGAAGAGATTCCTCTTAGAATAGAAGAAACTTTCACAAATTTACAGAAAGAGGACACAGGAGAGGTTATAAAAGATACTTTTATGGTTAGGACCAAACTAGGCTGCATATTAACAGCATCGTTTAAGACAGTCCAGATCAGAAAAGTAAAAGGGATCCATGTCTTCCTTTTTTTCTAGAATTAGAGTTTCAGGGAGATAACAAGATTGCAGAAATAAATCACTGCCCGATGCAACTGGAACGATGGGACTATCCATGGCTTTGCAAAAACTTTTATGTCCCATCCTTGCACAATGCATTAGAGCACACCTGACTATTCAAGAATATTAAGGATGCAGTAGAATGGGCTATCAGACCCGAGGTGTCCAAATAGCTAGAAAAGAACCACCTCTCAGTGGTGGTTCATTGTGCTTTCAATCAATGCCAGGTGGAACAATAGCAGTTCCAGGGGCTACATGGGTAGACAGGTCTCTCAAGAATCATGCTGCAAACCCCCTCCACTTCCTACAGTACCATAAAACCAGGAAAGTTCCCAGAACCTAAGCAAAATGTTCCACAAATGTGGGGTTTATGTTAATTTGCTGAATTGAATGAAAGCAGATTTCTACTATGCTCTTGCTATGGAAATCATATTGAATTAAGAAAAAGTTGTTTTTTCTACACACCCAGTTTTGTAAAATCAAAACTTATAGCACTGGGAAAATATAAAATGAGCATACTTCTATCACTCTGGCTGTACAAAACTATTTAGTATTAAAAAACGATTAGAAAATTATTTACTATTTGCTAAGCTATTTGCACATGACATTACATGTGCCATTTTCCTTAAGTATTTGTTGCTATTCCTTTTAAAGAGTAGGACCCTAAATTGCTCTTAATAATCCCTGTTGGTCTGACAAATTAAGGGCAAAATGTGAACAGCATTTCTCTTGTTTTAAGTACTGTACTCTTAGAGCATGAATATAATCTAAGATTAATTATCATGGTTACTACACTCCACTGTGAATTCCCATTGATTTCATCATCAGCTAATGCCCTTAGGTCTTCTCCTAAATGACTTTTTAATAAATAATGTCTCACTCATCCTATAGGCATGAAGATTTTTAAAAAATAACTTTTAGGATTGCATATTTATCACTATTAACCTTCATTCTGTTAGACATTAATCTATATATAATACCTTAGTATTGGCTACGTTATTAATTTTGTAGTAATATGTTTCATCAGTGCCTCATTAAGTTCATAACCATTTATTTGGAAAGACAGCTAGTTGGAAAGAACTCAGAGAAGGAGGATGGGATTGAACATGGAATTACTTAAATAATTGACTTTTTGTTGCTCTTGCTGCACCTGCCATTGCATTTAGTTTTGTTTTTAGTGGAAATGAGAAACAAGTGGAATGGATGAGTTACAGGACATTTTGTTTCACTGGAAGGCTGCATGGACCAAGTAAAGATACATAATGGTAATCTATAAAAGCGTCTACAGAAGCAGAACATTTGAAAGCCACATGTTTTGATAAAACAGAAGGAACTGGCAGAAGGGAATGGAATCCCAGACCTATTAAAGCATTTGCCCAAGGGCATATAACTATTTAGTAAAAGATATAACTCTAGAAACCTTTTAAATCTTAATAAAGTGTTCTTTCAATAACTTTGTTAATCGCTATGGTTCTATAAAGACTAAATCAAATGTCTTTTCTCCCCATGGCATCTAAAGATAGTTCTAATGTTCACAATTAGCCTTCTCTTCTCCAGGGTAAATATTTGCTATTCCTTAAATTTTCTTCTTGAGATCATTTCCAGATCATTCACTCTTCTGATTGCCTTTTTCTGGATGTTCTCCAGTTGGTCATTACCTAAGTCTAAAATATGGAGAACTGAATTACACAACATATTTGAAAGCAGAATATTAGGTGTTCAACATGCAATTTTTTGAAACATAAAAGCAGGCTAGTCTAACATTTATTAGTAGCAAATTTAATTTCTATTGTGTAAAATGCAGATTTCTATGTAAATTTTCTTCT
>NW_012109808.1:5128771-5131351 GCF_000951045.1 Mandrillus leucophaeus | reverse complement strand
GATTAAAATCTCCAGAGCAACAAATGAAGAAACATTTATTCAAGAAAATTTACTAAATATCAGTAGAACACACCAACAATCCATAGCACTTGAGCCACAGTCTGTTCTCTCCCCACCAACCAGATCAGACTGACAGAATCTCCAATCCGGTTGAGTGTTGGTAAGAAGACTAGACACCCTTTGCTCTCATCTTCCCACCTATGGATATGAATTCTCACTTGGAGGGGCAGGTGACCAGTATTTCTCTTTCACTTAAACTCCAAGTTACAGAAGATACATTTTTAATGAATGCAAGTAAGAAGTCAGGTCTCTTTTTTTCTTATGCAGCCACCATTCATAGGTTAGAGGCTATGCCCCAGGCAGGAGAGGATGGGAATCTTAGAGTCCAATCACCCTCATTCCAGCATGATCATAGGGTAACATTCCATGCAAAGAGAAATAAGCCAAGAAGAGCAGAGGCAACAAACTCTTCTCAAGTCCTCTCACCGTTGACCCAGAGATTTTAATGAGAGAGAGACAGATAGAGAGAGGGGGAGAGAAATTTCAAAAGAACAGAGAGCTCCAAAACTCTTTCTCCTCAAAATTGACTTATAGGTATAATATGTAAGGAACTCTTACAATGTAATAATAAAATGACACATATTCCAATTAAAAATAGTCAAAGGACCTCAATGGACATTTTTCCAAATAAGATATTTCAATGGCTAATAAGAACATGAAAAGATGCTTAACCTCATTAGCCATCAGGTAAATGTAAACCAAAACCACATGATATATCACTTCCCCCTCAATATGATGGCAAAAATTAAAAAGTTAATTTAAAAAAAAAAGCATTAGTGAAGATGGGGAGAAATTTGAAGCCTCATAAGCTATGATTAGGAATGTAAAATGGTGTAGCTCCTTTGAAAAGCAGTCTATCAGTTTCCCAAGAGCACAAACAAGGATTTATCATGTGATCTAGTATTTCCACTCCTCAAGAAAAATGAAAAGAAAATGCCTATGCAAAAAAATAGAAGCTTGAATGTTCATAGCAACATTATCCATAATAAACACAAAGTCGACACAACCCGGATGTCCATTACATGATGAATGTATAAATAAAATGTAATATGTCCATTCAATGAAATATTGTTTGGCAATAAAAATAAACTACTACTGATACACGCTACCACATAGAGGAATCTTAAAAACATTGTGTTAAATGAAAGAAGTCAATCACAAAAGACCACATAATATATTATTCAATTTACATAAAACATCCAGTACAAGCAAGTTTATAGAGATAGAAAATAGATTGGTATTGGCCTAGGCCTAGAGAAGTTGGGAGTAAATGTGGAGTGACTGCTGGTGGATATGGAATTACTTTTTGGGGCAATGAAAATGTTCTAAAATTGGTTGTGGTGATGCTTGAACAACTTCCCATCCTAAGCATACTTTAAAAGGGTATATGTTATGGTATCTGATTATATCTCAATAAAACTGTTATAAAATTATAGGCAAACACATTCAGCACACACACAAAGGTGTGTATTTGGAATCCTTGCCTGCCGTAGTAAATGAACACCTGAATACCTAGATTGATTAAATTATAAAATTTTAATGTAAAAGACTAGGCATCTACCTTGAAAAGTAATACATCTGAATGTACTGACATGACTAGATACCCAAAATATCTTTGGATCTTTTAAAACTTAAATATGTTTCAAACAATTGTGTCATAATATTTCTCTTTAAAAATTATGTATACATTTTTTCCATGACCTATTAGTATTTAAGCTAAAAATGATCTAGAAAAATATACCTCAAAATATTAACAGTGATACCAGAAGAGAGACACAGGGAAATGTCTACATATTCATAGACTTACTAGGAAAGTAGCTGATCTGTAGTGCTTTTGAGTAAATAAATAATCACACTCTGAGAGGCAATAATATACTGGTGTTATTAGACCTTACACGTGTGAGTGGATGGAATTTGGGTGCTGGAAGTACAGGGAAAAGCTAATGGCTTTTAATTCCCTTCTACTATGTGTCAGATACTGTGCTAAGCACTTTCATTAAATAACTAGTTGAATTAGCTCTGGTGTAGCTATTAATACTTTGAAAAGCAGTCTGTCAGTTTCTCAAGAGTTTAAACAAGGATTTATCATATAATCTAGTATTTCTATGCTCCTCCAGAGAAATGAATAAAAAGTCTACATAAAAATGGGAGCTTTCATGTTCATAGTAACATTATTCATAATACCCACAAAGTAGACAAAACACAAATGTCCATTAGCTGATGAATGTATACATAGAATGTGATATATCCATTTAATGAAATATTATTTGGTAATAAAAATAATTATCAATAATTCTTCAAAATTGTATTTATATCATCTGATTGAGTTAATTGAATTAGATGATAAATTTGATTATCTTAGCAAATCACTTGGCAAAACAAAATGAAATATAATAATTATTAAAACTCTTACTATGAGCCAATATTCTGAGCACTTTATGAATTAAGTAACTTTTAATCCTCAAAACAATGTAAGAGATATTTTGTAATCATTATCTTCATTATACAGGTAAGATCATT
>NW_012109808.1:5121039-5121731 GCF_000951045.1 Mandrillus leucophaeus | reverse complement strand
ACAGACATGAGCCACCAGACCTGGACCATTTTCTTTATTTCTAAAGAAAAAAAAAATACCTTTTGAAAAACGGTATGTGTAGTAAGTGTGCTAAGGTTGTGAAAGCACTGAGTCACACGTTTATTAAAGACAGGGATCATACATGTTTTTGCAGAAGCATGGAATCAATATGGGAACCATGCAAGTTTTAAAACATAAAAATATTTAGAACTTAAATAACACAGTCGTGTGTTGACCACAATGTTATCTCTGCTCCTTTTTCCTTCCAATCCAAGACTAATTACTTACTCTATTTTCAAGATTCATTCTCAAACTTTTCCCCAAGATACTTCATCCATGACTTTCTCATTTATCTGCAAACAGCTCCTCTCTTCTGGTTCCTTTTCCACAATTTAAAAATGTTTCCATCTTCAATACAAAACAAATAAAATCTAAACAATCATAATAATTAAAAAAACTTCTCCACTCTTAAGGAGAATAAATTGCTTCAACTTTTTGGAGAGTAATCTGAACATCTCTATTAAAGTTTAAACTTAACATTACTTTTTGTCCCCAAATTCTATTGTTACAGCTATATTCACATAACATAAATATATATTTATATAACATATAAAATTATACATTAAAGAATAATAAATAGGTTATTGTTCATGATCTTTCATTTCAGAATACTTAAGGAGATTCACCAACTT
>NW_012109808.1:5094600-5114709 GCF_000951045.1 Mandrillus leucophaeus | reverse complement strand
CTGACCTCGTGATCTGCTGGCCTCGGCCTCCCAAAGTGCTGGGATTACAGGGGTGAGCCACCGTGCCCGGCCGGGGCTGTACAAATTTTATCCAGGCTTCCTGATTCTATCTCATGACTTCTAAACTACTATAATGTCTGTAATAATTCATAATTGCTATTGGGATAATGATAGTAATGATGGAGTTTATAGTAATAACAGATAAACTGGAAGCAAAAGGCAAAATACAAAACATATCTTGAAGTGAAAAGTAGGAGCTTGTTTTAAAATTGTATATAGTAAATACTAAAAGTCAATTACTAGTTTTCATTGAGAAACTGAAAAGTGATTGGTAATCTGGTAATTGGGCAGAAATAGAAATTGTACTGAGGAGTAAAATAATCTAATATATGTAGAAATATCTTTGGTAATGGTAATGTACTATGTGAATGAAGAGAACTACTATAAAAATAATACCAGTTATATAAACTGCACAACATCATCATTTATTAAGGGTGAGTTAATAGTTAAAATTACAAAAGTAACAGTAGAATAGGGAGTCAAGAGAAGCATTATGGGCCTGGTATATTATGAGGATATGGAAGGGTGAGTGAATTCAGCAAGGACAAAGGACTCAAAAACTATTTCCTCAAAATTTTCCATAAGCCTGTTGACAGTCAGTGTTTTGTTTTCTTAATTTATACAAATTTATGGGAATACATGAGTAATTTTTTATATGCATATCCTAGGTACTGATTAAGTCAGGGTATTTATGATGTCTATCACCCAAGTACAGTACATTTTGTTAGGTACAGTGAGCCTACTCTGTTAACAAACATTGAATTTATTCCTTCTATTTTATTAAATAGTTGTAAACTTTAACCCAGTCCTCTTCATTCTCCCCTTTTTCCCCCATTCGCCCTTCCTGATATCTATTATTTATCTCTCTACTCTCTTACTCCATGTGATCAAATGTTTTAGCTCTCACATATAGGGGAGAACATACAATATTTGTGTTTTTGTGTCTGGCTTATTTCACTTAAAATAATGACTTCCAGTTGCATCCATGTTCCTGCTAATGACAGGATATTATTCTTTTTTATGGCTGAATAGTATTCCACACATTTTCTTGATCCATTCGTCTGTTGATAAACACTTAAGTTGATTCGGTATCTCTGCTATGGTGAATAATGCTTCAGAGAACATGTGAGTGCAGGTATCTCTTTGATCTATTATTTTCCTTTGGAATTCCAATTCTAGTAGTGGAATTGCTGGATTGAATGGTAATTATATGTATTAGTCTGTTTTCATGACGCTGATAAAGACATATCTGAGACTGGGAGAAAAAGAGGTTTAATTGGACTTACACTTCCATATGGCTGGGGAGGCCTCCGAATCATGGTGAGAGGTGAAAGGCACTTCTTACATGGTGGTGGCAAGAGAAAATAAGGAGGAAGCAAAATTGGGAACCCCTAATAAACCCATCAGATCTTGTGAGACTTATTCACTATCATGAGAATAGCAAGGGAAAGACCAGACCCCATGATTCAATTACCTCCCACCAGGTCTCTCCCACAACACGTGGGAATTCTGGGAGATACAATTCAAATTGAGATTTGGGTGGAGACACAGCCAAATCATATCATTCTGCCCCGGCCCCTTCTCATGTTCTCACATTTAAGAACCAATTATGCTTTCCCAACCGTTCCCCAAAGTCTTAACTCATTTCACTATTAACCCAAAAGATCACAGTCCAAACTCTCATTTGAGACAAGGCAAGTCCCTTTTGCCTATGAGCCTGCAAAATCAAAAGCAAGCTATTTACTTTCTAGACAGAATGGGCATACAGTTATTGGGTAAATACAACCATTCCAAATGAGAGGAACTGGCCAAAACAAAGGGGTTACTGGGCCCATGGAAGTCTAAAATCCAGCAGGGCAGTCAAATTTTAAAGCTCCAAAATGATCTCCTTTGACTCCAGGTCTCACATCCAGGTCACACTGATGCAAGAGGTGGATTACCATGGTCTTGGGCAGCTCCACTGTTGTGGATTTGCAAGGTACAGCCTCATTCCTGGCTGCTTTCTCAGGCTGGTATTGAGTGTCTGCAGCTTTTCCAGGCACACGGTACAAGCTGTTGGTGGATCTACCATTCTGGGGGCTGGAGGATGGTGGTACTCTTCGTACAGCTCCACCAGCTAGTGTCCCAGTAGGGACTCTGTGTTGGAGCTCCGACCCCATATTTCTCTTTGGTACTGCCCTAGAAGAGGTTCTCCATGAGGGACTCACCCCTGCAGCAAACTTCTGCCTGGGCATCCAGGCATTTTGACACATCTTTTGATATCTAGGCTGAGGTTTCCAAACCTCAATTCTTCATTTCTGTGCACCCGCAGGCTCAACACCACATGGAAGCTACCAAGGTTTGGGGTTTCCACCCTCTGAAGCCACAGCTCAAGCAAAACCTTGGCCCTTTTCAGCTATTGCTGGAGTGGCTGGAACACAGGGCACCACGTCCCTAAGCTGCACATGGCACAGGGAACCTGGGTCTGGCCCACAAAACCACTTTTTCCTCCTAGGTCTCCAGGCTTGTGATGGGAGGGGTTGCCATGAAGGTCTCTGACATGGCTTGGAGACATTTTTTCCCATTGTTTTTGGGATTAATGTTGACCTCCTTATTACTTACACAAATTTTTGCAACCAGGTTGAATTTCTCCCCAGAAAATGGGGTTTTCTTTTCTATCCCATAGTCAGGCTGCAAATTTTCCAAACTTTTATGCTCTGCTTTCCTTATAAAATTGAATGCCTTTAACAGTACCCAAGTCATCTCTTGAATGCTTTGCTGCTTAGAAATTTCTTCTGCCAGATACCCTAAATCATCATTCTCAAATTCAAAGTTCCACAAATTTCCAGGGAAGGGGCAGAATGCTGCGTTTCTTTACTAAAACATAACAAGAGTCACCTTTACTCCAGTTTCCAACAAGTTCCTCATCTCCATCTGAGACCACTTCAGCCTGGACCTTATTGTCCATATCGTTATCAGCATTTTGGGCAAAGCCATCAAACAAGTCTCTAAGAAGTTTCAAAGTTTCCCACATTTTCCTGTCTTCTTCTGAGCCCTCCAAACTGTTCCAACCTCTTCCTTTTACCCAGTTCCAAAGTCACTTCCACGTTTTGGGGTATCTTTTCAGCAATGCCCCACTCTCAGTACCGATTTACTGTATTAGTCTGTTTTCATGATGCTGATAAAGACATACCCAAGACCAGGAAGAAAAAGGGGTTTAATTGGACTTACAGTTCTACATGACTGGGGAGGCCTCAGAATCATAGTAGAGGCAAAAGCACTTCTTACATGGTGACGGCAAGAGAAAATGAGGATGAAGCAAAAGCAGAAACCCCTGATAAACCCATCAGATCTCAAGAGACTTATTTACTATCATGAGAATAGCACGGGAAAAACTGGCTCCCATGATTTAATTACCTCCTCCCGAGTCCTTCCTACAACATGTGGGAATTCTGGGAGATAAAAGTCAGGTGGAGATTTGAGCTTGGGGACACAGCCAAACCATCTCATTATACTTTCAGTTTATTGAGAAATTTCCATAATGTTTTCCATAGTGACTGTATTAGTTTACATTCCTACCAACAGTGTATACTATTTCTTTTTTCTCTATATTCTTGTCAACATCTGTTAAAGGTTTTGCCTTTTTATTAATAGCCATTAGCAATTTTTATTTTTTTTAAAATTGGTTTTATTAATTTGTAAAGGCATTATTAATAATTGCTTTTTAAATAATAGTCACTGACTAGTGTAAGATAATATCTCATAATGGCTTTGATTTGCATTTCTCTAATGATAGTGATGTTAAGCCCTTTTTTCATATACTTGTTCACCATCTTTTTGTCTTTTTTTTTTTTGAAAAACATTCATTCATGTCCTTGCTTACTTTTTAATTAGATTTTTTTTTCCTGTTGAATTGAGTCCCTTGTATGTTCTAGATATCAGTAACCTGTCAGATGAATAGTTTGCAAATATTTTCTCCCCATTTGACAGGTTGTGTTCACCATGTTGCTTGTTCCCTTTGCAGTGCGAAAGATTTTCGATTTAATATAGTCCCGTTTGATCTATTTTTATTTCTATTGCCTATAATTCTGAGGTCTTAGTCATAATTTTTTTTGCCTTGACCATTGTCTGGGACAGGTTTCCCCAGGTCTTTGCTAGTACATTTATTGTTGTGAATCTTATGTTTAAGTCTTTAGTTCATTTGTTTGATTTTTTTATATCATGAGATAGAGGTCCAGTTATGTTCACTATATGTGGTTATCCAATTTTCCCAACACCATTCATTGAAAAGGATGCCCTTTCCCCAGTGCAAATTATTGTAGGCTTTATCAAAAATCAATTGACTGCAAATATGTAGTTTTATTTCTAGGCTCTCTATCCTGTTCCTTTGGTGTATGTGTCTTTTTATACCAACCATATTGTTTTGGTTACTACAACCTTGTAATATGATTTAAAGTTAGGGAATGTGATGCCTCCAACTCTGCTTTGTTTGTTTGTTTGTTTGTTTGTTTGTTTGTTTGTTTGCTCAGTATTATGTTGGCTATTCAGGCTCATTCTTGGTTCCATTTGACTATTAGTATCTCTAATTCTGTTTAAAAAAATGATGTTGGTGTCATGATAGGGATTGTGTTGAATCTGTAGATTGCTTTAGGCAGTATGGTAATTTTTACCATTTCAATTCTTTCAATTCATGAGCATGGGATGTTTTTCCATTTGTTTGTGTCATCTTCAATTATTTTCATCAATGTTTTGTAGTTTTCATTGTAGAGATCTTTCACTTCCATGGTGAAATTTATTCCGGGGTATTTTTGGTAGCTATTGTGAATATATATTTTTATATTTCTTTCTCAGCTAGATCATTACTTTTCTAGAGTAATGCTACAGATTTTTGTATGTTGCTTTTATATGCTGCAACTTTACAGGATTCTTTTATCAATCTAAGAGTTTTTTGATGAAGTCTTAAAGATTTTCTAGATCTAAGATGTTATCATCAGCAAAGGGGAACAGTTTGACTTCCTCTTTTCCAATTTGGATGCCTTTTATTTATTTCTCTTGCGTATTTTCTCTAGCTAGAACTTCCAATACTATGTTGAATAGGAGCAGTAAAAGTGGGCATGCTTGTTTTGTTCCAGTTCTTAGAGAAAAGCCTTTCAATATTTAGTTGATGTTAGCTGTGGATTTGTCATAAATGGCCTTTATTATGTTGAGGCATGTTTTGTTTTATGCCCAGTTTGTTAAGAGACTTTACCATGAAAGGATGTTAAATTTTATCATAGGCTTTTTCTGTGTCTGCAGACATGACTATAAGGTTTTGTTCTTTCTGTTTATGTGCTGTATTGTATTTATTGATTTGTGTATGCTAGACCATTCTTGTATCCTTCGTATAAATCCCACTTGATGGTGACGTATTACCTTTTTGATCTGTTGTTGGATTTAGCTCACTCAATGATATTTTCTTGGGGACTTTTGTGCCTATATTTATCAGGAATATTGGCCTGCAGCTTTCTTTGATTGTTGTGCTCTTATCTGGATTTGATATAAGGGTGATGATGGTGTCATAGAATAAGTTAAGGAGAACTATCTGCTCTTCAAATTTTTGGCATAGTTTCAGGAAGATTGGTATTAGTTCTTTGTAGGTTTGGTAGAATTCAGCTGTGAATTCATCTAGTCCTGGGTTTTTCTTTGCTAGGAGTCCTTATTACTGATTAAATCTTTGTTATTGGTCTGTCTAGATTTTCTATTTATTTCTGATTCAACCTAGGTAGATTGTATGTTTCCAGGAGTTTGTCCATTTCCTTTAGGTTTTCCAGTTTGTTAGTGTATAGTTGGTCATAATAGTCTCTCTTTTTTTGTGCTATAGGTTGTAATGTCTCCTTTTTCATTTCTGGTTTTGTTTATTTGGGCCTTCTCTTTTCTTGGTTAGTCTATCGCGCATTCCTCAAAGTTGTTTATGTTTTTGAAAAACAACTTTTCATTTCATTGATTCTTTGTATTTTTTCCAGTTTCTATTTTTTTTAAGTTCTGCTCTGATGTTTATTACTTCTTATCTTCTGCTAATTTGGGATTTGGTCGGTTCTTGCTTTTCTGGTTCCTTGGGGTTCATCAATAGATTGTTAATTTATAATCTTTCTACTATTTTGATGTAGGTGTTTATTGCTATAGACTTTCCTCTTAGCACTGATTTTGCTCTGTCCTACAAGTTGTGGTATGTTGTGTTTCCATTTTCATTTGTTTCAAGAATTACTTGATTTTCACATTAATTTCTTCATTGATTTAATGGTCATTTAGGAGCATGTTGTTTAATTTTCATGTATCTGTATAGTTTCTAATGTTCCTCTAGGTATGGATTTCTAGTTTTATTTTGTTGTAGTCTGAGAAGACGCTTGAGAGAATTTTGAGTTTTTAAAATTGTGTGAGGCTTGTTTTGTAGTCTAACATATGTTCGATCATGAAGAATGTTCCATTTGCTGATGAAAAGAATGTATATTCTGCAATTGCTGGGTAGAATGTTCTGTAAATGTTTATGTTTATTCTTTCTAAAGTTCAGTTTAAATTCAGTGTTACTTTGTTAATTTTCTGTCTAGATGATTGTCTAAGGCTGAGAGTGAGGTGTGTAAGCCTCCCACCATTTTTGTTGTGTAAGGTTTCTCTCGTTTTAGATATAGTAATATTTGTGTTATAGAGCGGGGTGTTCCAGTGTTTAGTGAATATATATATTTAGAATTCTTTTATTCTTTTGTTGAATTAGTACCTTGCCCATTATATAACGATTTTCTTTTTTTTTTCTTTTTAACTATTCTTGACTTAAAGTTCTATTTTTATCTGATATATGTATACCTACTCCTCCTTGCTTTTGGTTTCCATTTGTGTGGAATATTGTTTTCCTCCCTTTATTTTCAGGCTATATGTTCCTTCATTAGCAAAATATAGTTGGATCATGTTTTTTTATCCATTCGGTCATTCTATAGCTTTTAATGGAGAATTTAATCCATTTATGTTCGAGGTTATTACATGTGAGCCTTTGTTAAAACCATAGTGTTAATTTTTTTCTGGTTGTTTTATTTATTCATTGTCTTTTATTTTTCTCTTATGGATTATCATTGGTGTTTGATAATTTTCCTTTAGCACTTTGAATATATCATCTCATTCACTCTGGCTTACAAAATTTCTCCTAAGAAATCTGCTGTTAGTCTGATGGAGTTTCATTTATAGATGACTATATGCTTTTCTCTTGATGTTTTTAAGAATTACTCTTCTTAAAAAATCATTTAAATTTTATTTTAGGTTAGGGGTCCATGTGCAGGTTTGTTATACAGGTTAATTGTGTATCATGGGAGTTCAGTGTACAGATTATCTCAAAACCCAGATAGTCAGCATAATACCTGACAGGTAGTTTTTCCATCATTCGCCTCCCACCCTCCACCCTCAAGTAAGCCCCAGTGTCTGTTGTTCCCTTTGTGTCCATATGTACTTAATATTTAGCTCCCATTTATATGTGGCAATATGTGGTATTTTGTTTTCTGTTTCTGTGTTATTTTGCTTACAATAATGGCCTCCAGTTCCAGCCATGTTGCTGCAAAGGACATGATCATGTTCTTTTTTATGGCTACCTAGCATTTCATGATATATATGCACCACATTTTCTCTAATAGTCTACTGTTGATGGGCATTTAGGTTGATTTCATGTCTTTGCTATTGTGAATAGTTCTGTGATGAACATATGCATGCATGTTTCTTTATGATAGAATGATTTATATTCCTTTTGCTCTATGCCCAACAATAGGATTGCTAGGTCAAATGGTAATTCTGCTTTGAGTGTTTTTTGAAATTGCCAAACCACTTTCCACAGTGACTGGACTACCAGCAATGTATAAACATTTCCTTTTTCACAATCTCGCCAGCCTCTGTCTAAGGCAATCCTAAGCAAAAAGAACAGAGCTGAAACATCACATTACCTGAATTCAAACTATACTACAAGGATACAGTAATCAAAATAGCATGTTACTAGTACAAAAACAGACACATAGACCAATGGAACAGAATAGAGAGTCCTGAAATAATACTGCACACTTACAACCACCTGATCTTTGACGAAGTTGACCAAAACAACCAATGGTGAAAATAATCCCTTCCCTATTCAATAAATAGTGCTGGGATAGCTGGCTGGCCACATGCAGAAGATTTAAAATGGACCCCTTCCTTAGGCCATATTAAAAAATAAACTCAAGATGGATTAAAGACTTAAATGAATAATCTAAAACTATAAAAACCCAGGAAGATAACCTAGGAAATATCATTCTGGACATAGGCCCTGGCAAAGATTTCACGATGAAGACTTCAAAAGCAGTTGCAACAAAAATGAAAATTAACAACTGAGACCTGATTAAACTAAAGAACTTTTGCATAGCAAAAGAAACTATCAACAGAGTAAGCAAACACTCTACAGATTGGGAGAAAATATTCATAAACTGTGCATTCAATGAAGATCTAATATTCAGAATCCATAAGGAATTTAAACAAATGAACAAGCAAAACAAACAAACAACAAAAAAAAACCCACCTCATTAAAAAGTGTGCAAAAGACATGAAGAGACACTTCTCAAAAGAAGACATATACAAGGCCAACAAGCATGTAAAAAAATACTTGATATCACTAATTATTAGAGAAATGCAAACAAAATCCACAATGAGACACCATCTCATACTAGTCAGATTCTTTTTAATTCACTAAAACGGAGTTGTTCTTTATCTTTAGTTGTAGACAGTTTGACTATAGCGTGCCGTGGAGAAGCCCTTTTGGCCTCGCATCCACCTGGGACTCACTGAGCTTCCTGTATCTGAATGTCTGAATCTCTTGCTAGACTTAGAGTTTTTTCACATATTACTTAATTGAATAGGTTTTCTAATTCTTTGGTTTTTTTTTTTTTTTTGGTCTTATTGTCCTTGGGGATACTGACAATTTGAATGTCCAATTGCTTTACATTGTCCCAAATGTCAGGAAGGCCTTGCTCATTTTTTAAAAAATTCTTTTTTAAAAGTTTTATCTGATTAGATTATTTCAAAAGATTTATCTTCTTCGAGTTCTGAAATTATTTCTTCTGCCTGGATTAGACTATTGTTGAAGCGTTCAAATATATTTTGTATTTCCTCAAGCAAATTCTGTAGATTCAAATTTTTTATTTTGTTCTTTTAAAAAATATCTATCTCTTTGGTAATTTTAAAATTTATATCTTGAATTGTTTTCTGATATCTTTGTATTGATTTTTATAATTCTCTTATATCTCACTAAGCTTTTTTAAAATCAATTTTTTGCCAGGCACGGTGGCTTACACTTGTAATTCCAACACTTTTAGAGGTCAAATCAAGAGAATCATTTGAGGCCAGGAGTTTGAGACCACCTTGGAGAACATAGTGAAATGCCAAGACGCCATCTGTACAAACTAGAAAAACTTTGGCATGATAGTGCGTGCATGTAATTCTAGCTACTCAGGAGGCTAAGGTGGGAGGCTCATTTGAGCTCAGGAGTTTGAGGCTGCAGTGAGCTAAAATCCTGCTACCACACTCCAGCCTGAGCAACAGGACGAGATCCTGTCTCTAAAATAAATAAATATAGTAAAGTAAAACAAAGTCAACTTTTAAATTATATATCTTAGAATTCAGAACTTTCTCTTCGATTAAGATCTAGTGTAAGATCTAGTGCTAGAGAGCCATTTTCTTCCTTTGCAGCTGTCATATTCCCTTTTTTTGTTTGTTTCATGTGTCCTGTTTCCCTATGTTGATATCTACACACCTAGTGTGATAATCCAACATTGCTATCAAGAACTACCTGAGACTGGGTACTTTACAAACAAAAGAGGTTTAATTGGCCCACAATTCTGCAGGCTGTACAGGAAGCATGGCTGAGGAGACATCAGGAAACTTTCAATCATGGTAAAAGGTGAAGGGGAAGCTGGCATATGCTGGAGAAGGAGGAAGAGAGAAAAAGGGGAGGTGCTACATACTTTCAAACAACTAGATCTCATGAGAACTCACTCATTATCACAAAAACAGCAAGGGAGATGTCCGCCCTCCTGATCAAATTACCTCCCATCAGGCTCCTCCTCCAACACTGGAGATTACAATTCAACATGAGATTTGGGTGGGGACACAAATTCAAACCATATCAATTACTTCTTCCTAATTTTTAATTTATTTTCATAGAGGAATAAGCTTTTCTGAAGATGTATTTATGGTGTTGGTTGAGTAGGTTACTTTGGCTTTGAATCTAGGTAATGCAGTCTCTGTGTGTGGTAACAGTCTCTGTATGATTTATTTGGGTGTAAATAGCAACGGTAGCATGTGTGATTCCCTCGGAGGGCTATTCATGGAGGCTGAAGTTGTGCTGGAAGCTGTGATACCAGGTGGGCCAACCTTTAGTCCCCAGTGATGGCAGTGGTGGGCTGAGCCTACTTATCTTAGTGCTCCAGGGTGGTATACACTGGTACTTGTTTTGGCAGTTACCAGTGGGCTTATTCCTGAACCTCCAGCTGGCTTGCTTGGATGCTGTTAGTAGCAGTGATAAACTTGGTGGATGATCAGGTTCTTAGGCCCCTGAGCAGCTTGTATGGCAGTGGGTGATCACATAGGAGTGATGGGACAATTCTCTGGGTCCTGAGTGGTGCACATTGATGCTGGTGGTGGCTGCAATGGGCTCGCTGGGCCATACTCCAGTCCCACAGTTGGTGCTTAGAGGTAGGCATCAGTAGAAATGATAGCATCTGGGAGGTTAGGCTCAACCTCAGACTCCCAGGAGGAGTGTCCAGGTGCCTCAGGCTCCCCAGTGGTGAAAGCAGGAAGCAGCCATGGTGGGCATGTTTGGGACAATCCTCAGACTTCAGTGGGAGCACTCAAGTGAGGCATAGTAGCAGCCATGGTAATGATGAGGCCATGCCACTGGAGAAGGTAGGACCACCCTCGGTGGCCACAACTTGGGTTGGTACGTGGAGTATGTATCGTCTCTCTTACACCCAGTCATGGCAGGGCTCTCCATCAAGTTTTGACAGCTTTAGCCTGCACCAAGTCACATCCCCATTCTAGCTGTAGGAAACCAAACCCAGTGGCCACTCACAACCCACTTGTGTCCCAATCATCATCTCACCATCACTAGCTTCCTGGAACCAGTAGCTGCAGTCCATGTCTTGCTTGATTCTTAGCCCTGGTGGTGGGAATGCTCCCAGCTCACGTTTCAGTTGTAACAGTGACAGCCCTTATTTCCAGAACACCTCACTCCCTGAGCCACTGTGCCCCAGGGCAGTATGCAGTTTGCCAAAGAATTGAAAGTGGATCCTCGCTGTAGCTCCTTAGTTCTCAGAAAGTGTGTCGGGCCTAGAACAAGCATTCTCACTGGAGCAGTTTTGTTCCACATTCTTCTGGCAGCTTGCTGTGTTAGTTTCAGGGATTGGGAGGTTCTCCCATGGCCAGCATTGCGCAATTCCATGCTAGGGATGTGGGCCCCTGGAAGTCTTTCATTCACCCTTTCCCTGCATTTAGACATCACTGCCAGATCCCAGCAAATCCCAACCAGGCAGGCTGCCTCTCTCTCTTCTTCCTGCAAGCTTTTGGTGTTTCTTGTCACTTCTCTGTTGAATTCCACCATTCTTTCTTGGATAACACATTCGAAGTGTGACTGTCTATACACTATTTTGGTTCTTCTCAGTGGAGGAGGTGAGCATAAAATGCTTCTAGTCAAACATCTTGAAGCCTCTCCTCTCTATTCTTTTATTATTAATGTTGTTATTACTTTATCTGTATGTGCTGTCTTTTTTTTATTCAAAGAGCATTATATTACTTTAATAATAAATTTTTGTCAGGGAAAAAAGCACGTTTATTTATTTATTTATTTATCTATTTATTTATTTTGAGACAGGGTCTCACTCTGTCTTTCAGGTTCGAGTGCAGTGGCATTCCACTCTCACTGCAGCCTCCACCTCCCAAGCTCAAGTAATCCTTCAGCTTCTTAAATAGCTGGAGCTACAGGAACATAGCACCATACCCAGCTAACTTTTGTACTTTTCGTAGAGGCAGGGTCTCACCATGTTGCCCAAGCTGGTCTCAAACTTCTTGGCTAAAGCAATCCTCCTACCTCAGCCTCCAAAAATGCTGGGATTACAAGCATGAGCCATCACGCCAAACCGAAAGTAGCATGTTTCTAAAGGGATAGCCCGAACATTAGTGACCATTGTCTTATGATTTTTCCTATTCCATAATGTCTTAAATAGGAGTCCATTTATACTTCCAAAAATTGGCTTAGCATGTGTATATTATGTTAGACTTTTTAACTCTCATTGTTATTATTTTTCTTTTTGTGACACACTGCAAACTCACAAATTACTCCATTGTTCAAGCTGACAATTTTTAGATTGCATAATGTACCTTTGTACCCAGGGGTTATTTTTGAGAAATAATAATAAACTAAGTTATTTATTTAAAATTCAGCCTTCAATATATGCATACATTTGACTCTTATTCAATTGAAATAAAAATAACCTAAGGGTTTTAACATAGTTTTTTCTCTAATGGATCATAATAATTACTTTAGATCAACTTTTGAATTCCTTTTAGGCCTCTTTAAAAAAATACACCTGGGGTCTCCAAAGATTGCATCATGTTCAATTAGGTAAATAATGCATTTTAAAATAATTATTTAAATATGTTTAAAAACATTTGTGCTTCTTTGTAATCAATTGGAAAATACTTGAGAATTTTTTGTTGTATGTTGGTTGATCGGATTTTGCCTATTCCAATGGTTATTACACAATAAGAACTCTCAGGTTATCAAAGTAATAAATTATTATAATCTATAGTTTATTCGTTCTTAGGGAGGGAAAGAGGGCTATCTTCTCTGATAGTAAAGGCAAGAAATCATTTAGTGCAATTATTTTAAGGAAAATTTTTTTCTAGATCAATGGGTAGGGACACGGAATGAGGGATACCTCATTCCTTAAGAAATGTATTTTGAGCTCATAAGTTACTTCAAATGGCTCACAGAGACTTGAAGCTTAATAGCATTCAAAAGAAAGATTAATGGGAGGGATTATAATTGTTTAAAAGCAAGGTTATGATCTTCTGTTTAGATAATGTGCATGTATATTCATTAAGCTTCTTGAAATCTCACAAATTTTTATACCACTATAACTGTATTAAAGGGTGTCAGATAAAATTCTAAGGAAAATATCTTTTTGATAATATACCCAAAACATTACACATATTCTAGTGTAAACTTGAAAACTTGAAAAAGGAAAAAGAATTAACTGCAGACTTCTGATGATGAAATCATATTTCTTCCATGAGTTTATACCAGAATTCTATTTTGGTGAACACAAGTACTGTAATTTTAGATTCCTCTTGATGGTTACTTTATTTTCAGACATAAGGTAATGCTACAGGCCACAACATGACATTGTATTAATGTGTAACGTGAAAAGTTCATAAGGGAAGGGAAATGCTTTTCATTCATATTGTTTTACTACAAAGTACAAATGTGCAAATGTGGTTACATACATATTAAACAGTTACCAAAACATTGCCTTTGTACTATACTATATGAGGGGTATGTGTGTGTCTGTGTGTGTGTATTTATGTGAGTTTATATGTATGCATAGTGCACATAATATTAAATTACCATTACAATTGAAATTAATTGAAAATATAAATCAGATAAAATTTAGTGGTAACTGATCAAGGATTAGTTTTAATTGCATATTATCATTTGATGTCAACTCTCTTCGAGGGCTCTTGATAGATACTGATGCTATGGACAGATGAAATGACTTGGCAATTGAAATTATATTTTTATTTTATTTTACCAATTTGTTTGAAATCTCTCTGAAACTTTTTCTCCTTAGACTACCATCTCCCCATTTCCCCACCCCTCATACTTCCCAATCTCTGGTAACATCCATTCTAATCTCTGGTCCTGTGAATTTAACTTTTTAGATTCCCAATGTAAGTTAGAGAATATAGAATTTGTCTTTCTGTGTCTAACTTCTTTCACTGAGTGTCATGGCCTCCAAGTTCACGAATGTTGTTGCAAATGATAAGATTTCCATCTGTTTTTAGGGCTGAGTATTATCTTACGGTATACCACATTTTCTTTATCCATTTATCGATTGATGAACACGTAGGTTGATTCCATGTCTTGGGTATTGTGAATAATGCTTCCGTGAACATGGAAGTACGGATAACTCATTGACCTACTGACTAGATTTCCTCTGGACATACTTCCAGAAGTGGAACTGCTGAATCATATGGTAATGTATTTTTAATTTTTGGAGGAATTTTCATATTGTTTTTCATAATGGTTTATTAATTTACATTTCCACTCACAGTTTACAAGGGGTCCCTTTTCTCTGTATCCTCACCAAAACTTGTCATCTCTTTTCTTTTTGACAGTAGCCCTTCTAACAGTTATGAGGTAATATCTGATTGTGGTTTTAATTTGCATTTCCCTGATAATTCATGATATTGACCATTTTTTTTCATTCACCTACTGGCCATTTGAATGTCTTCTTTTGAAAACCGTCTATTCAGGTCCCTTGCCCGTTTTTAAACCAGGTTATTTGTTTTCTTGCTATTGAGTTGTTTCAGTTCCTTATATAGGTTGGATCTTAGTTATTAACCCCATGTAAGATGTATAGTTTACAAATAGTTGATCTCATGCTGTAGACTGTGCATTCTATTGACTGGTGGGGTTTATTTTACTTTGTTTGCTGTGCAGAAGCTTTTCGGTTTTAGTTTGATACAATCCCATTCATCTAATTTTGCTTTTGTTGTCTGCGCTTTATGAGTCATACCTAAAAATTATTTGCCAAGACCAATGTTGTAAAACCTTTCTTCAGTGTTTTCTTCTAGTAAATTTACAGTTATAGCTCTTATGTTTAATTCATTCATTCATTCATTTTTAATTCATTTTTAATTATGGGGTAAGTGAGATGCTCAATTTTATTCTTCTGCATATGTATATCCAGTTTTTCCAATAC
This sequence comes from Mandrillus leucophaeus, assembly GCF_000951045.1. Lineage (NCBI taxonomy): Eukaryota > Metazoa > Chordata > Mammalia > Primates > Cercopithecidae > Mandrillus > Mandrillus leucophaeus. The sequence continues at coordinate 5,099,653 of NW_012109808.1, read as the reverse complement.
CATTTATTGAAGAGATCATAATTTCTCCATTATGGGCTTTTGGCACCTGTGTTGAACAAATCAATTGACCATAAATTGGTAGATATATTTATGAGCTCTCTACATTGTTCCACTCATCATTATGTCTGTTTTTCTGCTACTACCATGATATTTTAATCACTATATCTTTGGAATATATTTTGAAAGCTGGTAGCATTTCTCTGGCTTTTATCTTTTTTTGTTCAAGATTGCTTAGGCTATTCAGGATCATTTTTAGTTCTATAGTAACTTTAGGATTGTTTAAAATATTTCTGTGAAAAAAAGTCGTGAGAATTATAATATGAATTGCATTGAATCTGTAGATCTCTTTGGGTACTATGAATTTTCTTTTTTTTTTTTTTTTGACAGGGTATTGCTCTGTCACCCAGGCTGGAGCGCAGTGGTGCAATCTCAGCTCACTGCAAGCTCCACCTCTCGAGTTCACACCATTCTCCCACCTCAGCCTCCCTAGTAGCTGGGACTACAAGCGCGTGCCACCACGCCCAGCTAATTTTGTTTTTGTATTTTTGGTAGAGACAGGGTTTCACCATGTTAGCCAGGATGGTCTCGATCTCCTGACCTTGTAATCTGCCCACCTTGGCCTCCCAGAGTTCTGGGATTACAACTATGGATATTTAAACAATATTAATTCTTCCAGTCCATGAACACAGAATATATTTGCATTTATTTGTGTTTTCTTCAATATCTTTTGTCAGTGTTTTATAGTTTTCGATATAAAGATTTTTCACTTCCTTGGTTTAATTTATTCCTATGAATTGTATTATTCTTAATACTATTTCAAATGGGATTTTTTTCTTGATTTCGTTTTAGAATAATTTGCTGTCAATGTTAGTTTACAGAAACAGCATTGATGTTTGCATGTTTATTTTGTATCCACCAACTTTATTGAATTCATTTATTATTTCTTACAGTTTTTAGGTGAAGTATTCAGTGTTTTCTATATAAGATAATGTCATCTGCAAACAAAGACAATTTTGCTTCTTTCTTTTCCGATTTATATGGCTTTTATGTATTTTTTTTCTGGTCGATAGGATTTCATTGCTTTAACTAGGATTTCCAACACTACGTTGAATAGAAGTGGCAGGAGTAGGTATCATTTACTTGTTCCTGAAAAATTCTAATTTAAATTTTTCTACAAAAAAATGTTTCCAGCAATAAATTTTTATGAGATTTACTTTAGTTTTCTTAAGACACTGAACTCCTTCTTGTTAAATATCAGCAATATTGAAGTGTCACCAAGAAGATATATTCACACATTTGCTAAATATCTCTATGATGCTCAGGGACTGCATCTCTTATAAGTCATCCAGTCAGTAATTTTATATAGGATTGCTTGACATTTGAACCAAGATGTGAAGCTTCACACATGAGCTGATATTTCCCTAGAAATCCACTTACTGCTTACTGGTTTTCAACCAAATCATAAGAAGAACTTGTATCTAAGCCAGAAAGATAAACCAAAAATATTTTAGACGTTTCTTGCCCACAAGCATGAGAACTAGGATGCGCGCTCTATGTTTGGCATCAACTCTATGGTACCCAGCTGACAGTTGGTCTGAAGAATAAGTTTCAATGTCAGAGAAATTAAAAAGTTGGCAAGAATTAGAAAAATTTTCAGTGATCCAGCCAAGCAATCTGGGATTCTGAGTAGGATTCCTAATCCTGGGAATCCAAAGCAGCTGACCAGTCAGACAGACTAAACTGGCATATAGACTTTCACATAGAGGAAACTTAATATCATAAAAAGGACATTTTGAAATTGAAGGGGGACTAAGATCATTAACATTTATAATGCTGCTAATGTAAAAATATATAATTTCTTTCTTTCTTTCTTTCTTTTTTTTTTTTTTTTTGAGACGGAGTCTTACTCTGTCATCAGGCTGGAGTGCAGTGGCATGATCTTGGCTCACTGCAACCTCCACCTCCTGGGTTGAAGCTATTCTCCCTGCCTCAGCCTCCCAAGTAGCTGGGATTACAGGTGCATGCCACCATGCCTAGCTAATTTTTTGTATTTTTAGTAGAGACGGGGTTTCACTATGTTGGCCAGGCTGGTCTCAAACCCCTGACCTCATGATCCACCCACATAGGGCTCCCAAAGTGCTGGGATTACAGGCATAAGCCACCACACCAGGCCGAAGGTATATAATTTATTTTACCTCATTGGGGCATACTTTACTAAATTACGCTTCTTTTTTTTAAAATCCCAAAGCGTTTTGCTTGTGCTATTTACTAATTTTCATGGCTATCACAATTGTAATTGATCATCATGTATTATTTGCTTTATATGTGTGTTGTAGCTAGTCTTGAGAGATGGTCCCCAATAAACTATGCTTCCTGGATTTTGTACTCACTACAACATTGATTTTCCTTTCTTTTCTGATTTTTTAACTTGTTCTGTCAAATACTGAGAAAGCTTAAAATTTCAAATATAATTCTGGATATCCCAATTTCTCCCTTTAGTTCTGCTGTTTTTGCTTTTTGTATTTCAGGCTCCATTATTGGTACATAAAAGTTTAAGACTGTTACATTTTCCCAATGAATTGGCCATTTGTCATTATGAAATGTTCTTCTTTATCTCCAGTAAGACTCCTTATCTTGAACTCCACTGTGGTGTATATTAATATAGTCATTCTACCTTTCTTAAGCTGTTTGTACTTTACATCTTATTTTTTCTTTTTACCTTCAACTAGTTGATAAACTAGTTGATGAGCTGGTTGATAAATCCAGCTGATACACTTCAAAATAATTAAATAATAAAGATTATGTGTTTTTTACCATAAGAACTAGATTAGGCAAAGAAAATTTAAAAACAAGTGTCTGGAACATCCTCAAAATATTTGAAAATTATCCTTCTAAATAACCCACACATCAAAGAAGAAATCATAAGAGAAATTAAAACACATTGTAAACTCAATTAATATTAAAACAAAACATACAAAAAATTGTCCTGTATTAAGCAATCCATCTTGGCTATTCCAGGCTGCTATAACAAAATGCCACAAACTGACTGGCTTATAAACAATAAAAATGTATTTCTCACAGTTCTGAAGGCTGGAATTATAAGGGGAAGACACCAGTATTGTCAGATTCTAGTGAGGACCTTCTGTATTGAAGACTGCCGACTTCTTGATTCTCGAAAGGCAGAAAGAGAACAAGCTAGCTTTCTGGACTCTTCTTACAAGAGCACTAATCTCATTCATGAGGGTGGAGCTCTCAGACTTAATTACCTCTTAAAGGCTCCATTTCTAAATACTGCACATTGGAAATTAAATTTCAACATACGAAGTTTGGGGTTACACTAACATTCAGTCCATAACAAACCCTTTGAGGGAAATTTACATTTACTGTACATGCTCATATTGGGAAATACTTTGTTTAACGTTGACATTATTTCTTCTTTAAACTGTTTAGTAGAACTCTACAGTGAATCTGTCTAGGCCAAGTATTTTAAGTTGTGGGTATTGTAGAATTGAATTTCTTTGACACATAAAAGGATTTTCAGACTTCCTATTTCTTCTTGTGTCCATTCTGGTAATATGAGTATTCCAAGCATTGTCTATTTTATCTCGATAATTGAATTTTAATTGGCACCAAATCATCAATAATACATATTTTTTTCATCCCTTTAATGTCTGTAGTATTTGTACTAGGGCTTGTAAGTTTTCTCACAACTGCCAGCTCCAGAGTCCAAATGTTAAGTCACTAAAACCTTAGAGTCAAGAAGGATTACCACTGCTCTCTTCCCTCTTCATTTTGTGTGTTATAACAGGAGCAGGATGAAACTATGATTAGCAGGTTGAGTAAGGAGGGCTGAAGCAGACAACTTAAGCTACACTTCACCTGCTATAGACTTAATATCTTATTCTAGTTCTGTGTTGGGTCTGATTGATTTCTAGCAAGATTAATCTGACAGAAACTTGTTTCTTGCCTGCAGCGAGGCCCTGACTACCAGCACAAGTGTTTTGTATTAACATAACTTCAGATCCCTCATTCTCATGGCCATTTTTACTATTGAAAATACTCAAAAGCAGGGTAGTTAACTTCTTGATTGAAAAATCTTTAGCCAATTGTAAATACCAATGCTAGAGGGGAATCTTTATATTCCTCTCTCCCCCAATCCACAAAAATACTGAGACTTTTTTTTCTAGGAGTTAGCAAAGAACTGATTGATCAATCATACTTGAAGAAACTTGACTGTTGATAACATTCTAGCATGAGCTATCTCTTCATCTATTCCCTTGTACCTTATACCTGTTTCTTGGGATTATTCTTCCTATTAAAATAATATTCCTAAATCTCTGTGTCACAAACAGTACAAAATTGCAGCTAAGACAATTAGCAACAGAGAAAAGAATGCCATGCCTTCTTCTCAGACTGCAAATAGACAGGATGTGGCATATTTCCAACCACTTCTTTCAGTTACTTCTTTCTCCCACCATAGAGGTGGATCTTTATTAGGATACTACCACCAAGGTTAACATTGCAACTATGTGATTACATCAAACATTTTCATATGGAATATAGATGGTTGAAGTTTTTTTGGGTTTTTTGTTTTCAATGTGATGGAGTGGAAAGTGCAAATAATATAGGGAGACAGTAAAGTTTTGACTGAGATGTACATCCCCAATCAAAGGCATAGAGTAGGTAGTTGGAATATAAGGATCTGAAGCAAAGGTGAGATGTTTGTCAGAAGACACTCAACGTGTGTAAGGGGATTAACGTGCATATGAATAGACAACAGAACCTTGTTCAGAACCCTAAAATCAACTGCATGAACTTGGGGAATAGAAATAGAACATCCCACAAACATACTAGAAGGTAATCATTATTAATACAGAAGCAAACTCAAAAAAGCCTCCTGTTGAAGATCAAAGAGAAGGTTGAGGAGACATAGAATGTCAATTATGTCAAAGAATATGGAAGTGTCACATGAACCTGTCAGTTTCAGGAGTTTTTTTTGTTTTGTTTTGTTTTGTTTTGAGACGGAGTCTCGCTCTGTCGCCCAGGCTGGAGT